>NW_010510000.1:0-660 GCF_000687285.1 Phaethon lepturus
TGCTAAGATTCCCTTAACCCCTTCTCTCAAGCCTTGTAGAAATTCTGCCAAATCTTGCCTATATTTCCTGCTCCCTTTCTTCTATGTTATGTCACTGACTAAGCTCAGCAGTGACCTCTTCAGCAGTCGTCAGAACTTGATGCTTTCAGCAGGCTGTTTTATTGTTATAACTGCAGCCTGGAAGTAACCAGGTTCTTGAATGTGTCTCAATATTTTCTTCAGTTCCTCAAAGACCTATGTAGGGTTTCCTAAACACAAAATCCAGCGTATTCCTCTGGTGCTTTGTTCTGTGGTAGGGAGTGGCAATAGGAGTGCAAGAGATAATAATATTCTGGCTGTGTTTCCCAATATGTCCCCCCAACATCTGCCCTTAACAAATATAAGATTTTGTGAGAGAAATGGTGCCAAACTGTAATGAGCAGCGTATGGTCAATTTGTAAGCAAAATCAATATTATTATGTTGCTTCATCTCCAGGAAAATACTCAACCAACCAAAAAAACCCCCAAAACACAACATAAAAAAAAAACCCCAAAAAACAGAAAGAGTAATTATATTTGTGAGCTTCAGGATCTTGGTATAATTCTATCGTTCTAAATGCTTAGATATTTCAAAATGAATTTAAACTTTGCCTATATTTTGTCTAATGGAACTGCTTCTGG
>NW_010510000.1:691-4962 GCF_000687285.1 Phaethon lepturus
AGAGTAGATCACTTCATTGCAAACTTCTGTAAAATATCAGAACAATGTGTGAGTTTCTGCCTGTGACTACTCCAGAAAGTCAGGATAATTCAACTGGCTAAATATATATTTCAAAATAGTGAGTGACTTATGGGGCAATACTTTTTTGAAGCTCAAGATGGAATAGGCCGGGAGAATGCTATTACTGTAGTCTGAGTACCAAAAGACAAGGAAGCCTGATGAGAAATGCACAGAATGATAATTCTGTAGCAGAAGAGAAATCTGTCATCTCATGTAAACAGAAAGGCCACACTGACCTCATAAGTAAGTAAGTGCTTTATTTCAAGCAGGTTTCTTTTGAAGGCTGCTTAGACCTTGACTCAGACTTTTCTGGCTGTGCCATTTTTTAATTATTCAAAAGGGTACATAGTGAGGAATGACCAGATGCCACATCCTTATCAAATGGAAACACTGATGGTATGGTAGGCAGGAAAGACTCTCCATAATTGTTATCCTAAGGTGTAAAGGATAATGTCTATTAATGAGATTTATTCTACATATCTTGCACCTTTTCAAGTGACAGCACTGCTATTTTCTCAGATAAAGTAGTAGAGAGGCCAACTTAGCAGAAGTTTATAAACTGAGAGAACTAAATGATTCTCTCTTTAAACAGACTCAGCAATAGAAATGTTTTGAGAGCATTTTAGTATATTTCACTCAAGAAGCCCATCTATTAAAGAAAACATTGCTGTAAGACCACATTAAGAAGAGGAAATAGTACAGTAATTCAGATGTTGCAATATATTTTCACACTATCTTCAGCCCTTTAATAAAAGGTTTCTAGAGCACTGGACATCCTGTTGACGCAACAATTTAATTCAACAGCGAATAACCATTGCTTAAAGAACAGATACATAGTATTGTTGTCCCGAAAGTGGGATCATATACCTGGTGTGCAACATGCCTATATACACATAGAGTAGAGGGATTTTATTTATAGCATATTTGCGCAGATATGGGTGCTAGGTGGTATTCCACAAAGCTAGCACACCACACAAAGGAATCACCATATATTTATCCCATTACACAATTAGCGAAAACAATAAAGAACCCTCCCAAATTTACATTCATTGGCTAGTAATTACCACATTGCTTATTATTGGTTACACATATTTAAATTATCGCACATGCTCCTAGAAAGAGGGGGGGGACAATTTGCATAGTCCCTCAACTGAATCAGTGGTCACAATCTCCACCCGCTGTGTTTACCTTTACCCTAGTTATTGTGGATTCCACTGACCTCATGACAGTTACATTTTTCAAGAGTAAAAGAACAACTCAGTCTTCATGGTTTACTGCTTAAGTACAACTACTTCTTCTTGACCACTAAATCCAGGTTCATTAATCTTTTTTAATTGTGTTGTCTCCTACTGACCTGCCCCCTTGAATCTTTCATTTGTCTCCGACATTAGTATCGCCAGATGGGCCCTCTACTACATTAACAAATAGAGTACGAACCCTGTGCTGAATTCACCCTGCTTGCTATGCTTTTTGTAGGAAAAGCTAAACAGTACAGGCAGGTTACAGATTCCTAGCAGCATTGCATCTGAAAGAGTAGGATTTAAAAGATACCTATTTCTGTATGTCAGAAAGTGCATTTTATTTCTCCATAACTTGGAATTCCAGGCACTTGTAAATCAGCTGGGTTTCACCTGCAAACATGGAAGATTTCAAAAGTGAGTGAATTTAGCTAATAAATGATCCAGGAGTATGGGGGAGAGGCAACCTCAAGCATCAAGACTTAATAAAGGTGTATCTTTTCATTTTGTTGTTCCTTAATGACAAGATCAGTTTATCACTCAGGATGACTAGTTTATAAAATCAGACTTGACCATGATTTAGCTTGCTATTTACTATTATAATAGTATTGTATACTATTTATACAAAATATTGTATATATTGTATACATATAATTCTTAAGTACAAAACCAGGGGTGACAGCATATTTTTTAATTCTACTACTAAAAAGTCTACTTCTAGTAGACTTTATAGTAGACTTTTCATCATCTACTACTAGTAGACAGATGAAAAGACTTTTATTTAATGAACAAGGCAGGGAACTGATGTGAAACTTCAAAAGTATTTTCATTTAAGATGGCAAAAAATATTAATCAAGTTCCCCTGGTCATTTTGTCCAAGTCAATCAGAAGCTGTTCTGTGTACAATAATTGAAATAACTTTCTTGTGTGTCTCCAATAATCTGTCCTTCTAGCTAGAGTTTTCTCACTGTAGAAGTTTTCAGAAAGATTAAGGGTTGAGCGTGTAGATATACATTTTACATGATTTTCTTGGTTATATCTGTTAGCTACTTTCTTAAGTAAGGAATTGCTTTTTGAAAGGTCATGTGGACGTAATAGATGTATGGGCAAATGCAGGGAATGTTGGGAACTAGAACTGGTGTTGTCTTAAGAGGTCTGATAGACCTGTCATAGTGTTATGCCAGAAGGCAGTAATAGGTTATCTGTTCTACATAGCAGGTGCCAATATATTCCACTCAGTTATACTGTGTTGCTCCTAATAATATATGTTCACCAAAGCATGTCTGCTGGAAAGTGTATTTGGTCCTGATTAGGACTCTGCCAAAAAGGTAGAACAACTGTGCCGGTGACTGATTACTTGCAGTGGCAAAAATGTTTGCGGGTTATAATTGTAATATGTCTGGCTACAGCTGCATTGTTTTTTCTCTACCTTTCTCTGTTTGGTTGATACTACTATAACTTAGTACTAGTGAAGCTGTTTGCATGCTGTAATAAAGACACTTTTTGGTATTTTCTTTTTTGTCAGATGGAACAGATTTTTTTTTTTTTCATTTTCCTATTATAAGGCAACTTTTTCATTTCAAATAGTTTTTATGGATCTCTTCCACAGGTTTTCCAGGTCTTCAGCATGTTTCCTGAAATGTGGGCACAAGGCTGAGTGTCATACTCCAGCATTAGTCTCATGGCAGAAAGAGAGATAAAATTGTGTCTTTGTTCTTGTACAGTACCTCTTGACAAACAGAATTGTAGAATAGCCCAGGTTGGAAGGGACCTCAAAAGATCATCTGGTCCAGCCTTCTGTGGGAAAAGGAGTCTAGATGAGATTATCTATCATCCTGTCCAATCACATCTTGAAAACTTCTAGCTATGGGGACTCTACCATGTCCCTGGGGAGGTTGTTCTAATGAATGATTGTTCTTACTATAAAAAATTTCTTTCTTGTGTTGATATGAAACCTCTCACGGTGCAACTTCTACCCATTGCCCCTCGTCATCTTCATGTGGCTCCTTGTGAAGAGAGAGCCTCTGTCCTCTTTGTAGACAGCCTTTAAGTACTGGAATACTGTGATGAGGTTCCCCCCTGAACCTTCTCTTCACCAGGGAGAAAAGACCTAACTCCTTCAGTCTTTCGTTATAGGGCAGGTTCTGCAACCCTTTAATCATCTTTGTGGCCCTCCTTTGGACCCTCTCCAGTCTGTGTCTTTCTTGAAACGTGGGGACCAGAACTGGGCATGGTACTCCAGGTGCAGCCTGACAAGCACTGAGTAGAGTGAGATGATCATGTCTTTATCTCTTCTAGTAATGTCCCTGTAGGGGATAGCAGCCCAGGATCCGATTTGCCTTTGTTGTTGCAGCAGCACACTGACTCATGTTCAGCTTGTTGTCCACCAGGACCCCCAGGTCCCTTTCAGCAAGGTGCTCCCCAGTCACACAGATCCTAGCCTGTATTGGGCTCTTTGGTTATGTCATCCCAGGTGCAGGACTTTGCATTCATTTTTGTTAAACTTCATACAGTTCTTGCTACCCCACTCTTCCAGCCTGTCTAGGTCTCTCTGTAAGACAGCTCTACCTTATGACATGTTGACCTTGGCTAGATGCTAGGTGCCCACCAAGCCGCTCTATCACTCCCACTCCTCAACTGGACGGGGGAGAGAAAATATAACAAAAGACTCATAGGTCGAGATAAGGACAAGGAGAGATCACTTAGCAATTACCATCACGGGCAAAACAGACTCGACTTGGGCAAATTAGTTTAATTTATTACCAATCAAATCAGAGTAGGGTAATGAGAACTAAACCCAAATCTTAAAACACATTTCCCCCACCCCTTCCTTCTTCTCAGGTTCAACTTCACTCCCGATTTCTCTACCTCCTCCCCCCACAGCAGCACGGGGGGATGGGGAATGGGGGTTGCGGTCAGTTTGTCACACTGTTTCTGCTGCCCCTTCCTTCTCACACTCTTCCCCTGCTCCAG
>NW_010510001.1:0-23721 GCF_000687285.1 Phaethon lepturus
TGAGCTGAAAGTTTGGGTTAAAGTTGACCTCTAGTAAATGCATATGCATATGGGGTCATCAATTAACATATGGGGTTACTCGAGGTCGAGGTCAGCAATTAGCATATGGGGTTACTAAAGGTCAACATGAATAAAAATTTTAGCTCGGGGTTACTTGAGGTCATCAATTAGCATATGGGGTTACTCGAGGTCATCAATTAACATATGGGGTTACTAAAGGTCAACTTTACCCCAAACTTTCAGCTCAGGGGTTACTTGAGGTCATCAATTAACATGCGGGGTTACTCGAGGTCAGCAATTAGCATATGAGGTTACTAAAGGTCAACATGAATAAAAATTTTAGCTCAGGGGTTACTTGAGGTCATCAATTAACATATGGGGTTACTCAAGGTCAACTTTCACCCAAAATTTTAGCTCAGGGGTTACTTGAGGTCATCAATTAACATATGGGGTTACTCCAGGTCAGCGATTAGCATATGGGGTTACTAGAGGTCGCCAATTACCATATGGGGTTACTTGAGGTGAAACTGCCTCTTCAGGCAACACACTGGGGTTACTTGAGGTCAGCAAATTAGCCCATGGCGTTACTTGAGGTCAAAGTACTGCCTTGAACCTTCACTTGTTGACCTGTAATGACTTGTTTTTTTCTTTCATGTGTCACATCATGGTACCTATTTATTACTTTGGTCTGTCACATCTTCAGTAGGCTTGTTGACGTGTCTCTATGGTGGCTCTACTGTAGTTCCCACACACCTGCTATGATGCCTGGCAGTTCTGGTTTCCTTTCTCCACCCTTCCTTTGTTGTTTGTGAAGAGCACGCTGGGCCTGCACCTCTGTGGGGCCATCATCGTGCCTGCTCCACTCAGCCTCTCTTCTTCCCCCATCCTGTGTGCGCCAGTGTCTCTCGGCTTGTCTACACAGGGGCTCTGCTCCCCAGCCCACCCCATTGCCCCTCACACATTCAGTTTTGTTTGGGGAATATGAGGATACAGCTGCATTTGGAGCAGAAAAAGACCTCAAGCTCTGTCTTTTCTGCATGCTACAACTGAAGCTTTGAGTACATCTGTCCATACATACCTTTACCATCGCATATAGCAGTTGCAGATTTGTTGATATATGTTTAAAAGACACCAACAGTTTGAAACTTCAAAACAACACTTTATTCGATGGACATTCATTAACAGTACACACCACCAATGATTACTTACTTACTCTGTGTATGTTTTTTCTTAGCTCTTCCATAAAATTCCCATTCCTGATTTTGCTGTTAGAATTTATACCATGCTATAAAATGCTTACATGCAGTCACTGGTTACATTATCTTAGCGTGCCTATGTCTGTGTTTAAGGCAAGCCTTCTATCTTGCTTAACAAACAACTTATTTCTTCTTTTTGTAGGCAACAGGCCACCACTTTGGCTACCTTGCTCAGCGGTGGGTTGCCGTTCAGCCACAATGGTGAACGGCCCTGTTGGAGTCCTCTTGAAGGACTACGTGTTTACTTGAGGGAAACTGTAGAGAAAATGTCATTCTGGGGAGGTTGCTAAGACTTACTCTAGACATGTATGTCCTCAGACATGAATAAATGGATAAACTTTCCCCCAGCAGGTTCCCAAGACTTACTTCAGTTAGGTATGTCCTCAGACAGGCTTTCCCCCATTAGCTGCCATCTGCTGTTGTGGACCACAAGAAGTGGAGAGCAGCTGTTGTCTTTTCCTGAGCCCCATCTGAAAGGAGAGCTCTAGTAGCACTGTCGACCTGAAGGGCTTCTCTCCTGCATAACGTTTCTCCTCTCTGGGCCAGAGCCAAAACATCTCTGCAAGCATTGCAGGAGCTAGTGAGGCCTGGGCTGGGGAAACAGGTTGCCTGCACTTCTCTTCTGGCTGCACTTCTGAACTCCTAAGGGGAGTCTTGGGACTTGGCCCACCCTTGGGTAAATGTGGTCATGTTCCCTTACGATTTGCCATGAGCCATCCAAAGTCCTGAAGATAAAGAGCAGTGAGAGACAAGTTCTTCATCTCTATGTGTCTGTATCTCACCTGGAGAAAGCTGAGTGTTGCCTGAAATTGGGAGGAATGAAGTGGAAGGCATGCGACTTCTGTCCTGGGACAGAAAGGAGGCAGGAAAGGAAAAGCTATTTTTAGGTACATGTGAAGGGACTGCCTAGCTCTGTAAACATTTGGGCCATTCCTATGGCTCACACTGGAATTGACAGTGCCTCCAACACAGGCTAAGACAACCCACTCTTCGTTAGACCCCCTGGTAGGAATTCCTTCTTACCTTTGTATTCAAGATCTTGAGAGAGAGAAAATCCCAGTCTTGACATTGACTCGAGTCAAGGTCTCAAAATGTAAGGTTGCCTCATGGAGAAGGACGGAAATGAACAGGAAAGGGGATGCAAAATAAGTCAAGAAGAAGAAACATAAAAGCAAGAAATACTAAAAAAACTAGAGCCCAGAATCTGATTAGGGGCAGCCAGAATCCAGGTGCACTCACGCCTTAACGCCCAGAGCCAGGGATTTTAGCAAAGCACAGCAAAAATACTTGCTGGGAAGATGGGGCTAGCTATCTTCAGCTGAGTTCCTCTCCCTCTGCCTGGTGGGAGCCGTGCTCGTCACATCTAGTGCAGTAGTTCAGAGGATGCTGGTTTTGGTTGCCAATGCACACCCAAGTGACCTGCCCGACACACCAGGAGTTACAGGCAGCGTGTGCTCCTGGAGATCAGAGGGGACGACCAAGGGCTCTGCCCTAAAGACCTTGGCTACAGTAGTTGAAGTTGTGGCTAAGTCATCACCTCGCCTTCAGTGGTGATCAGATGCCAAGATCAGCGCTAGAGGAGTTGTGTATTCTCCTCTGGGGAAGCCGAATTGGGTGAGGGGTGTATCCTGGCACTTAAAGTAGGCGGAGTGGGACTTACCGCTGTGAGCAGTCACTGTGCCTTCCCACGGTGTGCCTGGGGGCTTGGTGTCCGTCTGGCTGGGTAGACATGTAACATTCCTTTTCCAGGTACAACCTCCAGCACTGTAATCCAAATCAAAATTTTAAGTGTGTACAGTTTTGTTGAATGCAGAATACTGTAAGCATAATTTTTAGAGCTTACTCATGTTGGAAGATGAGATTTGGATTGTGTAGCCTGTCATAAAATGAAAAATCTGCCTAGTAATCATATCTAATTATTACTTTATTTTGTCACTGTATGTTTATGATTGTCTCTTCTGTAGAGTATCTTTACAAATGGATATAAGGCCATGCTGTCTGACACCAAAGCGCATTCTTCCTCAGAAAATAATACAGTTAAGAGAAAATATTTGGTCTTTTTCTAGTTATGACCCAGTATTTTAGTTTCACTTCCTCTCTCTGTATTAGGTGACTTACTTATCTATTTGGGAATTCTCCAACTCGATCAGAATGTGATTGCTTTAGGATAGGTTATGAGATTTTTAAAAATCATTATTAAATCAAAGCCAATAACCATTACAGAACCGTGATACTAGAAAATAGTAATAAAAATTGGTCATGCATTAAGAATCCACATCTATAGATACAGGTATAGATATACTGTCAGAGCAAGGTACAGATTTAGCAGTATTTGGGCAGCTGTAGATACCTAAAAGCATAAGGCTAAGCAGCATTAATTTTAAAGGGGCATAGATTTTCACTACTTTTTAGCTTCGAATGATGTGCTGTGCGTGTTCGAGAAAAAAAGAAAGGAGAGAGGAGCAGCAAAAGGTCTGAAGGATGAAAAACCCTTCCCATTCTGCTTGCAAGCCTGTACCCGCCACCAGAAAATGGCTGCGGAGTTCCAACTTCTCTATCACAAGGGCTGTTCAGCAAGCAAATGTCTGATTATGGTATAGCAGTTCTAATACTCTTCTATTCTCCTACGCTCTTATAATCAATTGTGTTTGAGAATGGGCATGACAAAACTTCTTGCTCATCGCGCAATCTTTCCATTATTTTCTTTACCTTGTGGCAGTGCTTGGATTTGTTAACATCTTGGGCTCTCCTTTGCATCTTCCTGAAATAAGATAAATGCTCACAAAAAAACCTGCAGAGGAAAAGACAAGGAATGACACCATCCTGCAGAATTTAACATAACTGGATATGACTTCATGAAGACAAATCTACGAAAGAAAATTGATTGGTCATTTATTCAATCAGTGTAGTTGCTCTGCTTCTAAGCTGTTATATTGATGTGTGTCTTCTCCTGTTCCTTCATCAGGAATTAATCTCTTCACTATTATATATCGATACAATAATACCTCTGAGAGAGGTCTCGGGGTGCTCCATGGTATTGTACCCTAGACAGGAAACTTCCAAAGCAGTCTTAGTTTCAGATTTTCACTGTTGTGGTTCACCAGTACAGACAGACAAATGAATATGCACATTTCTGATGTACTCTTAACAAAAAATATCCCTTTCAAATGGTCTTTCATCAAACTTCTGGGTTAAAATTTACTTACTGCAATGTTTTGCTGAATTTCATCGTGAAGATTGCTTGTTATCCATGCCAACTCAGGGACCCAGTTTCAGGTGGTTGGCTGCAGGATTGAGGACCTATTCACAAACACATAGAAATCCCATTAACTTCATACTTTTAACTATGTCCTAAGCTTTGATGCTAAAACAGCTAAAAGCCTGTTTCTCCGTTTCTTCCCTTTCAGAACGCCAGTACTGGGGCTCAGACCTGCAGCTTCCTGAAATGCCTTTTGAAGAAGTCATGTACAATGACGAAAGCACGTACAAGTGGCTGTGCACCCTAAAGAAAGTAGGAATCGTGCTACTAACAGGAGCTGCTACTAGGCAGGGAGAGTTGGTTAAACTTGGCCACAGGATTGGGTTCCTGCGTCTCACTTTTTATGGGTGAGTTTGATTTTTAATATCCTTGCTTTGCCGGATGTGGAATCACCTCTGACGTACTTCAGCTTGCTGGACCTATTTTGTGGATTAATTTATTAAAATAAGGTGAAATTACTTTTTTTCTCTGCATGTTAGAAAATGTGTCATCAATTAATATTCTGCGTGACAGGATTGCTTTGCTGTCACAGGGAGGGTGTGTAAAGAAGAGCAGCGGTAACATTAAGAGCTGAAAGAAGGAAAAATGCCTGAAAACAGATGATGTCAAATAAAAGATAACCACAAGATAGCTGTACTTATCCATAGCATGGAAGAAAATTAAAAACTTAATCCAGTCCCTTTCTGAATAGAGGAAGTTGTCTGTACTGAAACTTTTTCTTAGCCTGATATGGAAATGTAATGGAAATAGGTAAGACTTAGATGATGTTATTGGGTCTCACATCACCAAGAGGATGGGCAGAGTGCCCATTTCCCCTCTTTGAACTGAATATGCTCTGGAAAGGCACAACCAGTCCCAGCAAGCATTTTTTTAAGACTGCTTTTTTTGCAAAAGTAAAAGCTCCACCTGCAGGAGTGCAAGCAGGAACTTGTAAATCAACCTTTTGATGCGAAGAGGTGATAAAGGTGAACCTCTACCTCCTCACACACTTACTAGGCGATGGTAGCTCACATCTTGCTGAGCTGAGTCAGTGACCTCCATCTAGCTAAGTGAAGGAACAGCATTATTAGCTAACATATTGCCCTGTCCGTCACACCCAGCTGTTGGTATAATTTTTTAAAACATACATAAAAAAAATTATTACTTGGACATGCACTTGTTCTTAAAAAAAAAGATGAAAATAGATAGTAACACTTAAACACAATTGTGATTTCTTGGTGCCTGAATAACCACCAAAACCAGAACATTCAGGGGTTTCCATCTGAAAAGGTCCCTTCTCCCCCATAATAGAATGATGGATAATAAAAAATACAGCAAGAGTTCTCTTTCACATGGATTTGCCTCTAGTTCAAAGAATAAGCAAAAAAAAACATGTGGGTAATCACCGGTGTCTCCTCCTTTGTCTAGGAAAAAAAGCTAAAATAAATAGAAGTGGGGAAAAAAATTCAACCTTGGCCAGAAAAACCACATTCCCTCAAGACCGCAAGTCAGAAAGGAAAGATTTTCTGCCCCTTAACACTCCTGTGTGAAGGCACGTATGAGCCTCACATCTGAGGAGCAGTGCAATGCAGGTGAGGTTGGTAAAAGCGGCACTGTGATACCAGGAAAAATACATTAACTTGGAATCTTAATTGTGAGGTGAAGGGGAGGAAGATGAACAAAAGGTCCTCTCTTCAAGCTATGATGCTTATTAAGACTTACTGTTGCATCTTCATTTTGCAAGTATCATTCCATCATCAGCTATGGGAAAAGATGTCATTGATGCTGCCAGCTTTTACATCTACTGAACAATTTCTAAGAGGCAGAGAAATAGCTGCTGTGATACACTAGCAACTTCTAGCATAAGTTGCTTCTGACCCAGTTGCCATCCTTCATTTTTGTTTCATTATGTTGAAAGTCAACCTCGTTTCAATCAGGAAAGCTGGCTCAAGAAACCTAGAAATTGTCAGAAACTGAAGTGAACACATAGCACGTAGAACAGCCTGTGAGAATGGCATTTTAAGATCCTTTTTTTTCCTATTGTCTTCCAAAAAGAGGAGATGGAGACAGTAACTGCTTTAAAATACCATGACTATTATGAAGCTTTTTTATCAGTTCCAGCAGCCATGGTAAATATTTGTAAAGCTTTAAAGGGAGTAATGTATAAATGTACTAGGGTAGTTAAGATAATGTCCTTTCATTAAGGTGTGGTTTCCTCTTTCTGCTTACAGTGCCAGAAGGAAAAGTGGTTTTCAAAGTTAACTGGGATTCAGTCGGGTTAACACGACTGAAATGAATGGGGGCAGAACCCCCTGCTCAGCTCGAAACCTCATCCAGTGCTACGAAACCTTTTCTACCATTAAAAGCATTCCTAGTGTCAAGCACGTCTGTGTTTGGCGGTCTACTATGGTCTCAATTTAAAAACTTGCATCATTATGAAAATACTCCTGCTTTCTATTTCTGTTTTGACAGAACATAACTGACACGAGGAGATTCTTAGGGGTATCCAATCCTGATCCTATCTGAGCGTATTTCACAGCTTTCCTCGGTAGCTGAAGGATGAAACATTCTTTCTGGTTTTATCCAGAGAGCTGCACAAGCATTTTGAGTCAGGAACATCCATAGCAAGCCCCAGAAAACAACACAGAAAGTTGGTTCTTTGTTAAAGCAAGCCACTGAAAGAAAACAGATCTCCAAAATACCTCAGAGGAGAGAAAAAACAAACAAAGCTGAACGACAAAAACCCCATACAACCCCTTCAACATATACCATGGATTTGTGCTTGGGTTACAACAGAACCTTTAATTACTTTCCTAAATTTCAGGGATGAGGAACTGGAACCTAGAAGAAGTTCCTAGGTCCTAAAATTGGAAATTATCTCTAAATCTTCTAGACTAATGTTCTTGACATGGCAGCCCACTGTATTTCACCATGTCCATTTGCTGAGCCCTGTAACATGTTTTTCACTAAGGGATTCAGAAGTTTTCGATATTTAATTCAGCAGTGTTGTAAGATTAAAAACAAATCTACCATTCTGCCTGGTACTCTGCCTCAGCTCTTAATCATCCTTGGTGTTGAAAATTACTGCCAACTCTCTCTCTGAAACTCTCTGCAGCATCCAGCTTGTGATAACTCTGCTATGTTTAAGAAAGACTGAAAAGTCCCTTACTATATAAATGTGCATTAACTGTTAGGATACTTTCCTTGTCTAAGCACAGCTAAGAAGAGATTTGGACTGCCCTAGGAAGACTTGCCAGTTTATCAGCCGTGTCATTAGAATGGGTTTTTTCCAATTAAAAAAAGTTAGTCTTGCCCCTCACTGACTCTTCCTTTGATAAGATTATAAACAATAACGATTGTTAAATGCTTCATCTTGTCTCAAGTCAGCTTGAATTAATGTTGACTCTCTTTAAAGATGGTTTCAAAAAACGTAATTTGTCAGGATGAGTTCTGAGTCTTGCGGGGGGGGGCAGGTGTTAAAAGTGTTTTAATACAGCCCGCAAAGAACCTCCTGCCCATTAATGCTCCATACAAGATCAAGGTTGAAATGTGACCTTAGTCCACAAGTGATGGTTAGAGCTCCATTCACTGTTTAAATCAGATTTACTATCGGTATTGATTAAACTTTATGTTTCCTTAAGTATTAGGATTCACAGTAGAGAAACAATAAAGAGTCTCCTTGCTTTTCCAAAACCTGTTTGCTAATTCATGCATTTATTAGGCTGCAGAATGAGTGTTTCACCGTTAAGAAAATTTTCCAGTTGACTAAGGATTCTGCATTTAAAAGAAAACATACTTAGTTGAGTTGAGTTTTGTTTTTTCTCTTTTGCTTTTTAAACACAGTTGTAATATTTGAAAGTCTTGAAGTCTGGTTTACATCATCCCAGTTGAGCCATCATGGTTAGATTTACTCTAGGTCATCTGACAGTTGCTAATTATGTTTCTATGTATGACTAGGTTGATTTTGCAATATTACATTAAAATCTGAAGAGCATAAGGTCAAAGTGAGCCTGACATCCAAAGACCAGTTTTGCAGACTGGTCTGGATTTCAGGTAACAAAAACCAGTTCTGCCACAGAGTAAAGTCAACGAGCTACGTACAGACCAAGGTCCAGCTCTGGGAAAAAAAGACTGGATGCTGCAGAGCTAAAGGACAGGCACAGTTACAAAAGGGGTGAGATGTGCATGATACAATATGCATATTAGCAGAGCCGAGACCTTCGAGGGGAGAACCCAAACTGTTGAATGCATTTTCTTTTTTAGAATATGTTGCCAACTTGCAAGGAGAGCAAGTAACTGTACACAGAAAGGCAGCCCGCTCTGGAGCTCAGAGCCAGGCTCAATGAGCTGATTTGGGGCGAGCGTGCTCTTCCTTACGTCTTGGCTTTCATTGCTGCAGTTCAGAGATCAGACACTGTTTAGCTGTCTCTGAGATGCACTGTAAGGATGCCTTTGTTAAGGCTACAGAGTAAAAGCATACCTACTCGAACACAACGCTCGCGGTGGTGCGAAGGGAAGCTGCCGGCACGGTACGGCGCAGTCACCCTGCCAAGGAGGTGCACAAGACGAGTTTGTTACCTGAATCGATGATCCTTGACCCAAAGCTTACTTGCAGGCAAAACCGCCACACCGCTTCTGAGCGCCGACTTCTCAATGCGTCGTGAGGCGTCGTTGGTTTATCTTTTATCTCTGTTTAAGAGGAGTTTCTCTGATCGCAAAGGCTGCAAACAGAAAGTTGGGTTGCAAAACGTTACACCTTTTCAGAAGAGTTGTTCTCCAGTTTGCTGCACAGCTATCAACCGAGCCTCCGTCCTCCCCGAGCCCATGCACATGTGGAGAGGCACGTATGTTGCAGCCTGACCGCTTCAGCAATGACAGGCTGCTCTCATCGCCATGCTGGCGATGCTAACGGTTACTGCTTTGTGTGTTTGGGGTTTTTTTAATGACCATGCTTTTTCCTTAAGAACTGTGCTTGGAGAATAAATAAAAAAAGAGAGAAGGAAGAAATCCCAAAATACAGGAAAATACAAGCAGGATCATGCAGAAAATTTCTATTGTTACGTGTAGTGGTTTAAGAAACTATCCATAAAGTATTTTTTAAAAAGTACGTCACAAAACTAGTTTCAAGTGTTTTAATTCAGATGTGTATGAAGTGGTAACTTGCTAAATGTGTCAGAAAGTAGTGACAGAACTGTATTGAAGCAGCTCAATAACACAGTGTTTGTTAAATGTGTAATTCATTCAAAACTTAAATGGTTTTGGCTTATTTTTTGGATATTTGGGGGTGTTTTACAAAGAACAAATTTCATAGTTTTTTGTCACCTATATCTGGAATCCAGCCTAAATATATTAAAGAGGAGAAGAGACTTCTTTCTGTATAGTATCTTTTCTCCTAATCTATCCTGTTTCATTTTCAGCTGTAGTTACTGTAGTACCTGGTCTTGTTGCTCTTACATCTTTCTTGCAGTGGCAGAAAATCCATTGAGTTTTCAGTCTTAACAACAGACTTAGAGCAGCATTTTATAGTCCACCTCTTTGCCTCTAAAACAGAAGTTCATTTCTTACTGGCATCCGATTCTGAGGTGGCTTTTAAAACTGTCATAAAATAATAACTTTGGGTAACTCCCTTGCTATTTCACTAGCAGCCAAATACAAGGCCTACTGAATATTATAAATAAAAGGATAAATTTGGAATTGGCAAGCTTGCCAAATAAAACATTACCTCAACCAGCTATAATTTTAAACGGAAATGTAACGGCAATGAATATAACCCTGACACATGGAAAAACAAAAGCCTTTTTTCTTGTCTAGATGTCTGTATGGTATATGCTGCCCAAAATGTCATTACTGTAAAAACTGGAAATGTTCTCTGTATCAGCCATAACACAACATCAAGGGGTTCCACACTTCTAAATTAACCTTTTTTCTTTACGTTACAGAGGCACAACTCCATTAACAAGGTCTCCAGTCACACCACAATTCGTTTCTCCAACTTCTCATGCCCGAGACCTTGTGCTCCTCCCCTGTTCTGAAGCCTTGACCAGGGCTTGGGGTGGCATGAAGAGCCTCCTTCGGGGCCCCAGCACTCCCACTGAAATAGCCAAACCACCTGCACCTCTCAGAGGGCTTCAGCTGCACCAGAATGCTTCAGTGGGCTCCGAATCTCTTATGAAGGAGACTTAGCACTTTATTAAAGTGCAAGACCAGATGATTGAAGCGTGGCTTCAGTCCCTAGTGCAGCAGTTTTGCAAGACTAAGGATCTAACAGCCAGGCTAGTTTTCTGCTCGGGGACACTGAGCCCACATTGCCACTTAATGCAAAAAATTGCTACACCTGTCTGGTGCCAGATTTCCTTCTCTGTCAAACAGCCCGAGCAGCTGATGTTAAAATCTGACCCCCATTACAAAACCGTAAACCAGTCCACCCCACTTTGCTCTCCCTAAGGGCCAAGAGTCCTCTGACATTACCTGCATTTTCTTCCTTCACTTCTCGCGCGCTCTCCCCATGACTGAGTGGATACTTCAGGTCAGCTGACACTTTAACAAAGTAAGGCTGATTCTTCCACGTTCAGCGCCGAGCTCCCTATTAGCATCGCTGACTTCAGGTCAGTAACTTTAGCCTTGACCAAAGCTCCTTGTGTAGAAGGAAAGCTCCCAGGGACCAGCTCCCCTCGCAAAGCCTGGCAGCGCGAAAGCACTGACCGCTGTCGCAAAACCTTACAATGATTTTACAAAGTACTACTGTTCCAGCAATTGTATATATTGCATATAAATAAGACAGTTAAAATGTGTTAAATTGTTTTAGAACCATCAAGTGACACCAAAGCCTTTGAAGACATAATGAAGCTAGCTACCCTCAACACTAACGACAAGGATGATGATAATAATGGGCTATTGCGGGGCTGTAAAATTGGGAACTGTGGACCTGTGGTTGAAATTATCATACCTGAGTACTGAAGTCATGTCCTGATGAATATGTGCTATACCAAATAATAAAAATTATTTCTCCCAGGCAGTTAAGCACACTTGCAAATATTCAAGGGGTTTTCCCCCTGGCAATTTCCAAAATTTAGTTTTAGCATTTTGCATAGTTTTCAGTTGCATACTAAATATCAGTCCTGGAACAAAAGTGTTTGTATACTGTATAAAAATCATTTTGGTCCGCATGTTCTTTAGCCTATTTTCTTTTTAAACTATTATTAAGAAGCAATGCTAGACACACGCCATCTGAAACATATTTGGTCTATAGTACTTCACAAGGGAAAATGAGTTTCATATTTTCTTTTAAGTCACTTATGTTCCTGTGATTATGTGGACTGCGTATGGCGGCGTACACTTTTCCAGGAAAACGTCTGGATCTGTAACACGCGTCTGCCGAGGGCTGTCTTCAGTCGTGTGAGCTCTGTACCAACAAAACGGGTGGTTCCTGGTCTTAAATTCTCCTGCATGGTGTGTCACTTGAAACAGATGCTGCTTGTGCTGCAATGCGATGTATTCATGTCTTTGTCACGTAACTACGACTTTTTTTCCCCTGCAGTTATCAGTAAACTTTTTTACTGAATTTTGTCAAATTTCCAGACAGAAACTCTGTAACAAAATAAATGAGGGTAGTTCTTAGAGTCAGAGAAAGGGAAGAAGTTACAGGCTTTCACCAAGACATCTTCCTTTAGCAACAAGTCTTCAAGTTACAGGAAAGATCCTCCTGCAAAGGATACTCTCTATTTTCTAAGATCATAAAGCTTTAAAAATAATTCTTGGGGAAAGTTACATAGCATTTAACAATTTCATATTTCATTGATAATGTGCTCTACCTGGCAGGGAAATTGGAAGGTTGATAAAAAGAAGTGGGCCAACTTCCACTCTCTTATTTCTGAAGCCTCAGTAATAAGATGATGATTTATCCTGGCAGATTCCTCCTGGTCAGTGTCTTCAGCTGATCTCTGCATTCAGCAAAGTGCCGCCACTGGCAAGCCATCATTCTTCTAGCTACTACACTGGGGCCAGATGTCCCTTGGCACACTTCAGTTTCTAGCTTGAATCGAGGGCTGCTGAAATAAGCCTTATTTGCTGGGGTGGGGGACACTGCTAAATAATTATTCCTGAATAATTTTACAATGTTTTCATGTTCAAAGATGGAACGACTGTCTTGTACTGTGCTTTCACAGTTTCAGTGTGTACTGCCTGGCATGCTGGCTTGCTGTTTTAGCATGTTTTCTCTTTTCCCTTTCATTATAAAGACCAACTTGGCAAGTGCAAGACAAAGTAGATGCTAACAATGTGGCTTACACAACTGGGAAGCTATGTTTTCACACCGATTACCCTGTTCTGCAGCATCCACCTGGGGTAAGGTGAACCCACCAACTTTTTTACAACACAAATTTTGTCTTAAAATCTGAATTTTGTCTTAAAAGAGCAATATAAAGTAAGGATATATTAATCTGCATGTAACAATCTCGATACATAAGGTATGCAATATATACATTATGATGTAATTTCAGCATAACAAACCCGTTATGTGTGCCATAATTTTTAAGTGGAAACTCACAAAGTACTGCGAGTACTACCATATGAGAAAGCATTAGGTCCTGTATGTGCTTTTGGTACCGTTTTCATCATATTGAAGAAGTTGGGCGTCTAGATGTTGTAGTCAAGTTGTGACATTTTAGGACACATCTGGTCACCTCAGGAGGAGAACATATTAGAAGAAATATGATTAAGGTGTTGTTTTCTATGAATTAAGTTAGACACGTATTTGCCCCTTCGTAATAGCAAAAAAGGGGCATTCTGTAAAGCTGGACAACAACCATTGGAAATACATTTTCACCTGGTCCCTGTCATATCAAATCCTGATCCACATAATTCACCAGAGAAATGGAAAGTAGTAGGAACAGGTACAAAGGAACTAAAGATAATCCTGGAAAAGTTTGCATCCATAAGCTTCATACCTACAACTTCCCCTTCTAATATTTTGGAGTACTTTGTGTCAGTTGTTTCTATAATTAAACAAAAAAAGCAATGTAATTTATCAACAAGTAAGTGCCAAATACTTCACACTAACATCACTAAAATCATTTAGATGCTGTTCATTGATGTGGAGTAAGAGTGGAATAGGGCTTCATTAATACACTTCAGTTTCCCCCTTCATCGCCATCGTCAAGGTCTGTGGGTCTAGCTGGTGAGGAGATTCTGGGACAAACCCTGTTCTCTGCTCCTCTTTCTGCTCCTGGGATTTTTTTTGTTTTTTCTCCTAGTGGTCTCAGAAATATTTCACCGTCATGGAAGGGAAAGGTGAACGCTGTTACTGCTGGTATGAAAGATATATTTTGTGCAGTTTGGCTGAGATGAACGGTTACACTTTGTGTGGTGCTGGGCTCTCTAATGCCATGGAGAGTTTTACTGCCTGTGTCAGCAGCTCAGATTTACACTGGTGCAACCAAGAGCCCAGGTTAGGCTTTGTGCTCCATCTCATGCCTTGGCAATTTCACTGCGAAGTGAAATGAAACTGTCTTAATCCTACTTTATGGTAGAGACACTGGGCTTGTTGCCTTCTACGAGAGCCACCTTTTCCCCTCCATGAGCAGATAACTCACAGTAGGTTTTGTTTCTGCAAGAGAAAACTAATCCTCCTTTGTTGAGATAAGATTGCAACGCATTTAAAATACGACTGCCGCAAAGAGGGACTCAAAGGAGAGAAGCGAGCCCAGAGCTTTGCAGTTGACTCACAGGTTGCAAGCGCCAGAAGATACCCCAAATGGGATGGATTTATGAACATGCTACTTTAATTTTCTGCCTGTGTGATAGCGGTGGCAGAAGCTGCAATAATGGGAACGCGGTCTTCTGCTGGCAAAAAAACAACCAAAGAAAAAAACTGAGAACCACAGATATGAGGGAACTGATACTAATGATCTGTTAAATATGCAAGCTAATTCTTCTCGTAATGAGATGTTAATTCATTCCAGGTTCAGTTTCTCCACTGTATAAAGCAAACAGCTGCAGGAGGTGAAAGTGAAGCTGTAGATGGATTTCACGTATCCAACAAGCTGAAGAAACAAAACCCTCAAGCGTATCAGATCCTGTCCTCTACTGCTGTAGACTATACAGATGTTGGGGTGGACTACTGTGATTTTGCTGTGCAATGTAAACAAAGGATTATAGAGTGAGTAGTTTCAACAACATCGAAAAATAAAATCCCTGTGGTATGGTGGAGTACATGGTGGTGGGAGAAGGTCTGCTCCTGCCACCTTGTGGGGAACCGCTGGTTTAACCTGGTCTGTAGTTTTTTGGGGTTTGTTTTTTTTTCGGTTGGTTGGGTTTTTTGCCAGTGTATTACTTGTTCTTTGCTTTGTACCACCACAGCATAGTTTTCCATATTTTGTTTTGCCACACAGCAGCAAGAAGTGGTGGTAATTAGAGCAATTCCTCGGTACAGACGCAGCTTAACAGCAGCTGGGTCTGTTACTAAATTCCAGCTGATGTACCTCTGCATCGTGCCAAAGAGAGGTCATAATTTGAAGCATTTAGATTAAGAACAATGTATTATAAAAAGCTCAAATGCAAATGATCACAATCTCTTCTGAATTTAAGGAGTTTACAAGTCTACAATTAAAGTGTGTAGAATGTAGATGTTTGAGGAATCAAGTGTCTGCACTTTCTCCTGATTATCCCTTTTCCTAATTAGGCTTAATTATAAAAATCCAACCCAATAACAATCTGAATTTCTCTACAGAAACATACTGAAATTCCGGCAGGAGAGTTCAGTTGCTGTTTAACCATCTTAAAACATTTCACTAACAAAATAAATAATACATTCCTTTTCCTTTCCTTCTCTGTTTCATAGTGTGGATTCCAGAGGCCAAGCAATTCGCATCAATTATAATAATGCAACAAGAGACACAGTGTTTGACATACCAGCTGAAAAAGTGAGGCCATTTTATGCAGCTCTAAAGGAATTTGATGATTTATTAAACAGCACAGAACACAAGTTTACTTATAAGCTGAAACCAGGTCAGTAAGTTGCTTCTCCTCGTAGTGATTTTTCACATGATTTTCTTAAGAGTCAACACAGTTGAGCATTGTTAGCACTGGTACTGCGAGGAAATTGCAGTCCTTCTCTCACCTATTTTATTTCCTATTGCATCCTTACATTCATCTCATAGATTTCTTCTGCCATTATTACACTATAAAGAAAAAAAAAAAGGCAGGAGGGGAGAGAGTCTATCTATTGATTAGTCCGATGTATCTTTATATTACGTCAAAAACCCATACCATAAAGGAAATTGTAACTTGTCATCTGAATAGCACCACAGATGGGAAGGATCACGTGTCGGGGTGCTGTGCCAGCCCAGTTCAGTGGCTGTTCACTAAGCGATACACAATCGCATATTTTTTCCTCGGCTTCGTTGGATGCAGAGCATGGACGTTAAGCCAAATGACACGTCTGTCTTTACGACACTTTAATTTGTTAGTGGGGCACCTTCCCAATGGCTGCGGGGGTCGCAGGACGCCTGGAAGATGACACAGATGCCTCATGTGGGTAACGCGGAACGGCGCCGCGGGGAGTTGAGTTACCATCTTTGCTGACGCCGAACGCCGGCGTAATGCCGGGTGAACTACCGAAGGCCGCCGCTGCTCTGCTGCTTTTTCTGGGTGGTTTATGTGAGACACCTGGAGGCAGATTTGCAGAAGTGCCAAGTGCTCTACCCTTCAGCTAGAGTCGTACAAGGCTGCGCTTTGGGCATAAAACGTGCTGCAAAAATGGCCTTTACTCTTTAAAAGTCAGTCCGTGCACATATTTAACTTATTTGGCCTTAATCTCTCTTCTTCCGTTCCCCAGCTATAAAATAAAAATGTGAATAGCCCCTCATCTCTCAAGAGATGTTACAAAAGTAAATTCATTAGTGCATCCGACTGCCTCATGTACTATGATGCTAGTGTCTTTAAAATGTTATGAGGAAATGAATCTCTGCTGGGAACATGCAATAAAATAATTTATAAGATCACATAGAAAATGGTAAAACAAAGTACCTCACATTACATTAATACCATCCATCCCATCAATTAACACACCAAAATGGTGGTAGAGGGGAGGGGGAGGAGGAAAAAAAAGATTATAAGGTTATTTAATTAGAGATTTATCATAATGGTGGCACACAAGGGAGGAAAATTAAAATGGCATGCTAGCCTTAATTATGTGACTTCCTAATTTTCAATGGCTTGACTTCGTTCTCGTAAGATTCTCTTAACAGGGTCAGTAATGCAGGTTACGTATAGTACAAATAGTACCACAGTATCAAATAAAAATCATCCTAGTGGCTTTTACCCTTTTTATCCTTCCTGTGGATTTGCTGTAGTCGCCTTGCTCCTCCAGGCCTGCTTTTCTCAGCGTGGACTCCCCTACCATTCTGCTTTTTAACTCTTGATTATACAAAAAATGAAGCAGGGGTCAAAAGGGACCTGCCTTCTCTGGGTGAGAATGACCAGCTAAATTAAAATTACTGCATCAGTACTGCGGATCTCCAGCTGAGCTACTTGAAATCATTGCTCCCTAACTGTTGATATAAATCCCCCTCCATGTTATCCGTTTGAAGGAATCAACTATAACGTGCCAAATACTAAACTTCATGCAATCTCTTTGTAGGTGACATAGTGACGTTTGATAACTGGCGCGTGCTTCATGGTCGCCAGAGCTACCAGTCGGGGTCAGAAGTGACTCGTCACCTGGAAGGTGCCTATGCAGACTGGGATGTGGTCATGTCAAGGCTCCGGCTCCTCAGGAAAAAGGTCCTGAATAGGGACTGAGCTTTCTTCTAACTAGAATGAGCAAACCCTAGATTGTCTAACCTCAAAAAAAAAAAACCAAAAAAACTGTGTTTTCTTTTCAGAAACTATCATCATGAATATCTTTTTGAGTTCCATAAGCTAAGAAACCTGTTGTTCGTAACAATTAAAGATTTGTCTGTGCCCTGGTCTTTGAATCTATAAAATGCATTGCTACCTCTGTCGGTTTATTTGCTTTTTAAAATCAGTGTGCAAAATTGCTTGAAAGATTATCGCTTTACTGGGCTGACTGGGTATCACAATGCCTTAATTTTCCTCTACAAATATACCTGCCCTCCCTAGAAAGCTTGGAAAGGAGCATGCAAAAAGAGCTTGTAAGTATTACTTACTAATGATTTGTTACGAACAGCACCTTCCTCTATTTTCAGAAAGGCATTCTTTATTGCATAAATCATAACTAAAATTCATTATCAAAATAAGCAACCACTGCTGTGGAGTTATTTTTATATAGACACCTTTCTAGGCAGAACTCCACTTCAAGATCTCATTCAACAGATGCTGTATTCTATATATCCTGCTATACATGGGATGTACATGCTGTACATGACCACCACAGCCACGAATAACTTTTGCTACATTTCTAAGTCTGTAAGCTCAGGAACTCAGCGCTACCAGAGAATGTGTCGTATTCAATTTTCCTCTGCATTAGGAACAGAAATAAATCTCAGTGTAGATGTGGCAGAGAGGGTCAGAAATCCCACCAGACGCTGCGCACGGTGTAGCTGAGGTCCGCAGGGCAGGCAGACTTCTGAGTAAAGTCACGAAGAGGAATGATGCTGCTGCTGCTTTGCAGCTAGAAATCGCAAAGCACAAGAGGTGGTTACTGACCCCGCACCTGACAGAGAAGTGGCGACTGAACTCGGATCCATTTTTCTTACACCAAATACAAGAGCGTGCCTGCGACAGACGCAGGGTGTTTTCCTCGAGGTTGCACTCTGAATAGAGATTGCACCATGTAAAAATCACTGTGGCCAAAGGAGTGGTTTTTCCCTTGTATTCAGAAGCCAAATTGAAAGAGAAAGAATTTCAAAATGCTTGGGTTTGTACCCAACAATACGTCCACTGAGTTTATTTTTCACTGTCGTTATAGCTGTAGTTGACAGGACGCCTTCTCACCCGTGCCGCGAGCCTGACCAAATGGGCACACCTCCACCCTCAGATATGTTCTGTTAAACTCTTTATTTTCAAACTGTTCCTTGAAAGTCAAATAAATCCTAGTCTCTTCCTAGGAGGCTAAAAATTAGAGCTGTAACTACAGAATTAAATAACTGTAGAATTAAATTTGTTGACACAAAAAAAAAAAACCCCAACATAAGTGAGACCCTGGCATAAGCTTGCAAACACTCCCTACTTCTACTCATTTAGAGTAGCTTCTACTCATCATTTAGAGTCCACAGATATCACAGCTGAATAATTAAATAAAACTAAATCAGGATTTGGTCGTGACCTAGCACAGTGTGGCTCGAATCCATTCCTCTTTAATAAATAGTGAAATGCTTTTGTCAAAGTTTTGGCATTAAGACACAGCATAACAAAACTGGCTTTTAGTGGCAATATGATTTCTCAGTGTCTTCTTTAATAATTAATTTTGGGAACATGAGGAAAATATTTTTTTGTTTTGGTATAAAGGGGGGGAAAAGATGAGGAAACCTTAATACCTATATTCTGTAAGACACCAGCAGTACTGTGCTTTAACTGTGGTATTTTCCATGTAACAATTTAGTGAAGAGTGCAATTCCTGACTTTAACAGGGAAGAGATATTTTCTGCTTTTATTCTGTACTTTTCTGAAAACTGTTTTATTCAAATTTCTGTTTATTAAAAGCTAGTATGGAAGTGATTACTGTTTTGGACTCATATCCAATCTCACACATCTTGCACACAGATACGAAGTCATTACTGGTATTTACAAATGTTTGTAAACATGATTAGACCTGGATCCATACAGGTTTGTCCCTTATACTTAACGTATAGTTAAAATACAACTAAACCCATAGCTTTGAACAGCTGCAGGGAAAACAAACAATGAAACCAAAATTAATCAAGGCTCTCAATGGGTCTAATTCTGCATTGCTGGGATTTTTTGTCAGTGAAGTATGCCCTGTGAAAAACTCACACAAGCCCATCCCCGATGTGCATACTTTATGCCTGACATATGTTGTACTCTATATACCCCCGCCTCCTCGAACCGTCCACATCTCCCCAAAATATGTACTGTCAATGTTAAATAAATAACATCATAATAATTTTTTTAAAAGAGAGCTTTTCATGTCGCAGGCGTATGCCACATACACAGGCAAGGTGGGTGCATGTCGGAGTGCCGCAGCTCCAGGTTCCCAACAGCACCATCACTCTGCTTGCATACAGTTTGCAGCATATACGTCCTTTAGTATTACATATAAATAAATTCAAGCTACTGTATATTCAACAAAGTATTCCATGCAGAATAGAGTACAAGTAATAATAAAAACTGTTCATCAGTGGAAACGTGAAGTCCTGCACAAACAAAATCTAATCCCTGCGACGCCCCCGCAAGCTACGGCACAACAACCCGTTTAACCGGCAAAGGATCGGACTACCCACAGAAGGCTGATGCAAAATCAAAACTTACGTTTCTGGCTACAAACCCTCTGCTCAACTTCTAGGATCCAGCTACTATCTGTATCACAACTTTTAAACATGCTTGCGTATTACTGTACTCATACCGGGAAAAGAGAGTATTTCTGTAACTACCCGCAAAGTAGATCTGCTGGTGACCGTACGGGTGCCTGGTCAGGCTGAATAACGGAGGAAGCGCAAGACGGGTTTATTTCCCTTTTATCTCCAAATCCACACCAAGGAATGACACTGCAAAGCGCTCAGATAGGTCTAGCTTCCAACCTGCCTGCGGTGCTGACACGTGGGTCACCCAGTACAGGTACCCCAGCCTTCGCAGACTACCGGGTCCAGCTGCCTCTACCACCTTATAGCAGCAAGAAAAATCAGCTGGTAATAGCTGTTTGCAAGACAACTCTGAAGAAGCTTTAGGCTGTGTGCAGAGGGTGCTGATGGACATGACTTCACTTGGATGGTTGCAGCCCAGGAGCTGCAATGCCACGTCACCGCTGTGCTGCTCACGATGCATCAGCTATCCCGCCTGTAGTCAGCAACCGGCTGCATCTAGCGGGCTGACAGCACAGGCAGAGGAACAGGAGAAACACGGGTACGCTTTATTATTTGCAAATGCCTTCCCTCTTTTATCCGAGCTTTCTTCTCCTCCCATTGCATTTCGTAGCAATAGATGTTGGCTCCAATCCCATGGAATTGCTTTCATGTACAATTTTTAAAAATATTTTTTTATATATCAGATTTCCAGCTAGTTTTTAAAGGTTGCGGAAAGCAAGCAGCATCTTGGGTGTATCGCCACTCTCACATCTTTGTGGATCACTTCAGCACAGCTCCGCTTCAGCCGCTGCTACGCAACTTGCAGCACATGCCAACTTCTTTTGGCTGGGTGGACAGCAAACCCAAGCCCAGAGAGATCTCCAAACGCCTATTTTTCTACACAACACCTGATCAAAGTCTAGAAAAGGAAATGTTCAAAGCCAGGGAACTAGCTACCTCACCTCTGGAAGAAAGCGATAGCATCAAACTACAGTTAAAGCACAGACGTGGCAGCAATATGGGATGTTTCTGGCTGAAACCCATCTCGGGACCGGACACAGGATGGGATCTAAGAGCAGGCAGCGAGGGCGTTCTGCAGCCACCCTTTCCCCCGGCGCTGGTGCTGTGGGGACCAAGGTGCGGGCACGAGGGAGGGCAGAGGCGCATCTCCCAATCTCCTGCAACGTCTCCTGCAGGATGATGCTGGGGAACAGGAAGAGTGGCCGGAGCAACCAACAAGCGACTGGTTTTCCCGGCTACTTAAAAAGGACCTACCGCAGAGCCACGGCAATTCAGAGCGGCCCCAAGGCTGCTCCGCATTTTGCCAAGGGCATCTGGGCAACCAAAGGGTTAGGAGCTGCTTGTGGGGTGTTTTGTTGGATGTGAGCTGGTTTAATTAGCAACACGTATTTACAGTCAAATGTTTTATATATAATTTTAATATATAACCAAATAACTTTAAAGCAGGCAGAGGATTTTCTTTGTTGCCATGCCACGATACATGTCTTTCCCCATTAGCTCAAGAAAAATGAGGCAGGAGGTCTAAACATGTGGCTAGCAGAGCATGGTTTCTCTACTGTCCTCTTTCCAAGCAGTCATTTAGATCAATAACTACTTGTGTTGGCAATAATCAAGCCATGCATCTCTTTCAAGTTATTTTTGGAAGCATTCAAAGCAGCAAAGATCACAGAGCAATGGACATGGAGAAAATACTGCAATTTTCAGAGTATGTCATACTCAATTTCTGAAACCTTGGCCTGCTTTTTTTCTTTAATCAAACTGGAATGTTGTTATGAAAATGTGCTAAGGGCCATAGGATGCCCTTGGAAGGAAGCGGGTGAGGAGCAGGCTGCTGCGGCGAGCTCTGCGGTAGCATACCTTTGAAACACGACTCGTGACGGAGGAGCTGGTTAACTCCCCCCAGCACGTCTGGAAACCAGCAGGACACAAGCCTCCCGCTTCTAACCACCCAAGTCCATCGCTACCTCCAGTCCTTTGCTGTCTTCAACACCCTGATCACGATTTAAGTTTTCCCGCACCGCTCCCTTGCAACTTTGATTTCACGTTGACAAATAAACACACTAGACCAGGGCAGGTAGGAGGAAAACCCTACCCATTCCTTTTCGCAGAATCACAGAATCACTAAGGTTGGAAAGGACCTTCAAGATCATCCTCTACAAGATTGCCAAGACAAACAAATGCTACACAGCCAGATCACGTTCATCGTTTTGGGCAACTGCAAAGATTTAGAAAGAGCCTTTCCTCATCCTTTTGTGTTTCCCCAGCGCCACGTGGCAGCAGTTCTCTCACAGACATGCCCTGCAAGGAAACGGAGGCAGTTTTGTGTGTTGTATTTGCAGCTTTTCCTTGACTTCATCACTCCCTTGCCCTCACAACGCCGTCCCTGGGCCCAGAGGCATGCAATCCATTAGATTCTTTAGCTCTGGATATTATTATTTATAAGTTACATGTTTTATGTACTATTTGCTTTTTATCCATTGCCATTATTTCAACCATTATTAATTTAAAAAGCATAATTTAATTGCTTTTTCTTAATGAGTAGCTATCAAAGCTAAAGGAACCATTGGTGTCTGAGGGCAAAACACTGTCTCCTCTACTGCACTTCAGACATATCTGGAGCTAAAGATTTACTTCTGACTTTTTTTTGTTGGTTTTTTTCAGTCAGACTAATTCTTTTTGAGTACAAAGATGCAGCAGAGGGGTAACCCCACGTCTTTCAGAGTCCGCTTCTGGCTACACCTGCTGCAGGAAGAGCTCCTTACCCATGCTGTGGGATTTAACCAGCCTACCAGATTTGCACTTCGTTGTTTGAATTTCTTTCCCTGGACTCAGCACTTGCAACCTCATAGCAGCAGCAATACAAACAGAAGCTGAAGCACAAAGCCATCTTCTTGGTATGGGAACCAAGTGAAGGCCAAAAGCTAATGTGCAGGACTATGCCTGTGGTTGAACTGGGGCCCCGGGTATCAGGTATTGTCATTTTTATGGGAATTCAGATGAAATTTGTGGAAATGTAATAAGATCAACATCTTGTGAGAGATCCGCTAAGGTCCAGTGAGAGTAAGTATGGCTGGTGAGATTACAGCTTTAGCCCAGCCAGAAGATGACAGTAAGGCCCATTCCTTTTTTGGATGCAACCCATAACCCAATTCAAGTTGAGCCAAGTTAAATTCTCATAACTAAGGTTTAATCTTCAAGTCCTCCCCCCGAGGCTGCGGCGTACGGGATGGAGGGTGCTCAGCTGGGAAGCACAGCAGCCCAGGGGAAGCCAAGGCTCCGGGGAATTTCATCTCCATCAGATGGGTGAGGTAAACCAATACGGTAAAATCCCGTTGCTGCTGCTGCCTGGACAGATGTTTGCCGTCAGATGCATCGCACATTGTACAGCCACATCTGTTGGAAAAGCACTTTACGCGTGATTTATCACATCACTGTGCCAAGGAGCTCAAAAGCCCCCTGAAAGTTTTCCACTTAATACTAACGTTCCCAGCTGGGTGACATTTTCTACATTACAGTTCAAAGCAGTTCACGGAGGGGGGGGCAAAAACCTTCGCCACCCCCGGCTCGCTGGCGGTACCCTCTCAGACAGACCCAGGATGTCTCAGAGAGCCCGGACACCAAGCAAAATTTAGGGCAGATTTGTTGCGTTCCCTTCAGGTTTTTCCATTTATGGCCGTATCGCTGGGGAGGGGATGGTCTACCCTGGCTGCCAAGGTACGTACCCTCC
>NW_010510002.1:0-73701 GCF_000687285.1 Phaethon lepturus
CTAAGTGATCCGGACCCTAATCCCCTTCAAATCCCCGCGGTTGCATCCCAGATTAATTTAACCCAGTCGTGTCAGCTCGCATTAAAAGCCCCGTTTGGTCTCACATCACCTTTAAACCGGCCTAACACCACCGGCTTTAGCAGCCCCCAAGCGTGTGAGGGAAGAGCCAGGCCCTCGGGCTTCCTTCCAGTACTTCAAATGGGGGAAACCAAGTCTTCTGTTTCCTTCCATTTTATGAGGTAATTTGGGTCCAGTTCTCATATTTATTTTTGCAGTCCCGCTGTAATGATGTCGCTCTCTAGCACAGGGCTATGAAATGCTCTCTGTCGATGACTTGCTTGGCAGAAGTGTCACAGCCTGCCCCGTGGCATGGTGCAGCGGGGCTTCTGCTGCAGCCCTCCCAGGCCGCCGCCAGCTCCTCCGCACCATGGCGCTGCCTTTTCTGTTCCCTGGCTAAGCCATGGCCTTAAGAGCTGCAGAAAGCCAAAATGCCTGGGCACAAGGACAAACCTCCATTTGCAGCTTGCCCCCCCTCCAACCCTTACCCAGCTCATGAGACGCTGGTGCAGGACATGAAGACACTTGGCTTTGCCGCGGTACCGCATATGCATCAGCTGCAACACTTCCCCATGTCACAGGGCCTTAGCTCACAGCTCGCACTCTAAACTTCCTGCACTTTGTCTGCTTAAAGCAGAGCCAGAACACTGCTTTATTGATGAGGGCGGTGAGAACAATTTGTCCAATTTCAAAGCTTTTGCTTGAAGGATTTCAGGACTTTATTGTGGACGCTGATTGAAACAAGCGTTTTGAAAATACATGTAACAGCACTTCCAAAATGTATGCAATTTTCCCAATGTGGCAGACCAGCTATATATGATACAAAACCATCTCTGATATGTTTTCCACATAACTTCCAAATTTTCATTGATCTTTTTGTTTTGTTGGATCTCATATGTACTAACATGCCCACATAAATTAATGTATTTCTGCATTATTATTGCTTATTATTCTGTAGTGTGGTTGTTATCCTAAAGGAGAAGATACAATGAAACACGAAAAACAGTTCTTTCATCTCTAAGTATCTCTATGCAATATAAGCTTAGGTCCTGCACTAGGAACATCAATACTCAGGAGAGCAGTTAACATATTTTAACTTTAGATATGTGCCCACATCCTCCTGAAGTCAAAGGTACTTAAGTACGCAATCAAAATAGGAGAGGGGAGCTTTTATAAGAATAAACCCCAAAATACCCGAAGTGCTTTCCAGCAACTGCTGCTTAAAGTGTCTTAGAATTATTCCACCATCACCAAAATGTAATTTTGTTTCTGGATAGGAACAAAGAGGTATGTAGTGTATCAGGAGAGAAAGTTAAATAGGATTCTGTTTTCACGTGAAATTGCAGGGGGGATTTTAGATAGGCCAATAGAATTATTCAAAGAGGAGCGCTGCCAAGAAAAAAGGATTAATATCCTTATACTTAAAGGGATACACAGTCAAGAGCTCAGTACAATATTCACCCAGAATCTGGAAGCTCTAGTGGTACCATTTTAAGCTCTGTCACCCATGCAATACCAGCTCAGGAGGGCTGGTACAGACTTAATGATGATTTCATCATGATGTCTATATCTTGAGATAGCATGGCAGTAATATATATTACCCAGATAGGAGAAAAGGAGGAAGTACAGGAAATCTGATAAATTAATCTCTCAAACCTGAGAGATTGTACTGAAAGCACTTCTTGCAATATTTTAAGTGTTTTCCAGGAACCGTCAGCCTCTGATACCACGCCAGTCCTGTCCTGTTCAGCGTGCTTGATCTGACAGAATAACATAACAGAATGATTCCCATTGCCTCCGATATGAAATACTATATGCACGGTGTGAAAGGTGGCTCTCATGTTTATGAATGAGGACACCTCTGCAGAGTCAGGCTCACCTCCAGCACTCTGATCTTTCTTCACCTGTAATTAGCACTATCAGCCTAGCATTTTCCTAAATGATCCCTCTGCATTCTGAGGACTGCATTTTCTATCCTTGGCATTCATACAAGTGGAGAAGCTACAGCTATTAGTAGCTAATTTTAAAAGTATCTTCCTTGCAATCAGCAAGGGCAACTGTTTCTGCAGCAAGGCAGGTGGGAAACCAATGGAAGAACTAGATTTAGAGTGGTCATGTTCCAGTTTGTAGTATAGCTGTTTGCATTCTTAAGAAATAGCATGAGGCTTTCGCTGGTGTCTGGAAAACATCATCTGCTGTGCAGGTACTCTCTCTGTCAGCTGTTGCAGGACAAAGGACAATAGTGAAAGATTACATGTGATGTGTCACGGTGAAAGAGGACTGTTCCATCAAACCTTTCCACTTCCAGAACTACATAATGTCAGAAAACACGGAGGGGGGAGGAACAACAACAACAACCTTGAAAATATGGAAGCATAAAGCTGTACTCTCACTGTTGCAGCATTCTCACCAATGCAGCAAATCTGCTAAAATTTATAGGAAGACTGAAGAAATATACACTGGAGAAGTTAATCTTGCATTATCTCTCAGAGGCAAGCATACATGTGACAACTTTGTTAAAAGTTTTCCTTTGATTAAAAGGAAGTCAAAAAACTATTAAAAGAGAAACATGTTTTCCTCAGAAAACCTCTTCAAAAAGTTTGGTGAAATTGCTGGCTTGAAGTAAACCTATTAAAGGATGAGTATAGGCAAGCCTTGAAAAATATTTAGGGATTAAAAATGCTTTACCAAAATGCCAGCAGTCACACAGCAGTATTTATGCTAGGTGGCTGCCCTATATTAAATGATACAGATTAAAAAGGCTTCAGCTAGTCAGATAACATCCAAATTATAATTGAATCCAAGCCAAAATCCTAGATCCAGAGACCCACAAGCTTAGATATTTATGGAAACCAAATCCAAATGTAACATGGTTTCATAGCTAACAAAAGAATAACAAGGAGCTGTTGCTAGTTACTGGACCTGTCACACTTTATGAATTGTGAAGCAGCCTTGCCAACTCTCATGGTTGTCCTGTGCTCAGCTCTTACAATACTCAGTATTTTTCTTGAAGTACTAGTTGCTGGAGTCCTATGAATATATACAAATCTCACCTTTCTTTATATATTCTTTTAGCATGTCCTAACAAATTCTCACAATAAAGTACGTCTTTTCTATACAGAAGGGGAAATTCAGGCCTTGTCCTACTTCCTTTAAAGTCTACAGAGAAACTCCAGGTTTATTTTCATTAAACTTTTGGCACAGCACCTGGGCCTGCAATGCGGTATGTCTTATGTAAGGACCCATAACCCAAACTGACTTGAGTTCCTACATCTTAATAAGCTGTTATCTATCGAGCAAGTGGTAGTAGCTGGCTGGGGGAGTGCTCCTACCATCTCCAAACTGTGAGGTGTTTTTGAATTAAAATGCCTGTTCTGCAGCTGACATCGAAAGTGCCCCTGACCCAGCAGCTAGAGGAGATCATAAGCACAAGCAGAATTGACAGCAGAATCCAAATGCATTCTGAATCTACACTTTCGAATCTTTGATGTAGTAGAAAAATGCTCCTCCATCTAAATGAAGTACACAATAAAATACACCTGGCTCCTGGCCACGTAGAAAAAACCTACAAATGTTGGTCCACTGCTTCCACATCCATTTAGTAAAGTAGAAATAAGTCCATTGTAACAGGAGATTGCCATAGGATCCGTATCTCCAGCTTTGCAAATGAACATGCCTTGATGTTTAATTTTCCGTGAGTTCCTCTGCATTTAGGTACCAGCAGGAGACCATTATACTGTGACAGCACTCAGTTCTGATGACATTATCTTAAACTTTTCCCAGTTGTCCGTCCTCACCCCTGTTGTGCTGCCATCATCTATTAACATTCCACTGACAACAATGAAAGATGTTAGAGCAGAGCACGTTAACGGGGTAGCCAAGCTGGGGTGCTTTCACCTGGATGTACACAAACGTTTGGCAGCAGCAATATGGTTAATTAGCTGGATCACATTGTGCCAATTCCTCACAAGGCTCATCTGAGGTGCTTTGCACTTATGATTCATGAATTCATAGATTTTTATGGCGAGAAGCAACCATTAGATCATCAGGCCTCCCCTTCTCTATCATAAAGGACCTACAATTGCATTCACTTACTCCTGTTGTTAACCCAATTACTTGTGTTTCACTGTCTTCCAAAAAAGACATCCAAAGACTTCAAAAGATGGCAAACCCACTTCTCCCTTGGAAGTTTATCCCAACAGCTAATCACCCTAAGTATTACACAACTAATATAGGCTTGGGACTAATAAAGCTTAGTCCCCTATGGATTCGTGTTTCATGGTTGATTGACTTTGATGCCTAACAAGCTGTGAGCTCTGATTAAAGTTTCTTCCCATATACAGAACATTTTTAAAGTCTTTTCCCCAACTCCTTGTGGATCGTCTGTGTCTTACTAGTGTGACAACTCACATTATAGCCCTGACAGTACCTCAGGATTCTTCTGAGAGAGGCTTCACCTATTCATGACCACATACTTTCACAAAACCTGTAGAAACATAATTGCTTTTCATACCTCCCCCCCACCAAGAGTGGCTGCAGAGAAACAAGTTCAAAAGTTATTGGATGCACCTGTACATGCACATGCATGCACACATACACATGGCATGGTTACTTGCATGTTTTTTTCTAAATAATTGTGCCTTATTTCTTATTTACTTGCACTTGTTGCTCTCTTCTTCGCTATGTCTTTCTTTTCCCCCTCAGTATGACTTTTATCTCCAAATCAGAGTGCCCCTTAGTACCCAGAATTTGCTCTGTACTGAAGACATCAATCCACTCAGTATTCTTTTTAATATGATGAACACCTTCAGTTATTTCTCTTTCTTACCCTGTTTTTTCCCAGGTTGGAATAATTTTTATTTCTCTCTTCTGTACTATTGACAATGTTTTGTAATGCAGATGTCATGATGTGAAGAAGGGCCCATATGCCCAACCATTTTTCCATATTTTTCCAAGTATGTTAGCTGGTCCAATAAAAGAAAAATGAGTCCCTTCCTTCAAATCTTCCTTGTACCCTTAGACCACCATAGTTACAACAACATTGCTAAGAGAAAGGAACAGTATGCAGTATTTTCAGTGTTAATCTCCCCAGTGTCAGAGAGAGGTAAAAACACCTCCTTATGCTACTCACAACTCCCCTTCTTATATATCAAAGCACCACATCAGTCTTTTCCCAGAACATCTCACTGGGAACTCATGTTGAGTGACTTGTCTTCTTTGACCTCTAAATCCTTTCCAGAGCTTTCTAAGGCACAGTCTTCCTATTGTTCAGAGAGAAACTACTAACATTCCCAAAAATACTATACATATTACACTAGAAGAAAGGTTTGTGGCAAATTGTTATTTTGGATGGAAAAAGAGTCCATGGATAAGCTTCCCAAAATCAATGCAAGAAACACCCACCAGAAAAAAATTAAAATTAGGGAGACTGAACATACTATACTAATCTTAATATGTTAAAATTCTGCTTTGATACTGTTGGAAAGATGGAAAGAGTAGAAATGGGACTTCACATGCCAATTTTAACGATTTATTTTTTCGAGTGAGGGACAGAAAAAAATATGTTGCAAAGTTCTGCAATTTCCCCTCTTCTTTCCCGTATTTTAGGCAGGCTTTATTCAGTAGTACTGATAATCAAGCCTTATATGTCTGAAGCTAGTGAACTGAAATTGTGTGAACCAAAATTAGAGGCCATTTTGAAAATAGGAGGTTTGCCTGCCATGTTGAAAATAGGAGGTTTACCTCCTATTTTCGCTCTACCTTGGCTTGCCTTTCACTAATCATGATAGTAAAAAAGAATTCATATGTCATAGAGATGTTGAAAGACACTCAGATTAACAGCTTTGACGGTCTCAAAGAAAAGCAGATCTATAACCACTGAAAATGTGTTTTAATACTTTTTTACTGTTTTGCACATTCCTCTCAACTAAATTATCTCTTCCAGAGTTCTTTTTATTAATCAGTTGCATTCCACTTAAACTCTGTCAGTTTTGCTAATTAAAAAAAAAAAGTCAGCTGTTTGACCCTAGACTCTTTTGGATCTATAATGGTATATAATGAAGACTGAGGAGAACACTAGTAATTTTCTTGTGTGAAAACTATGGCTAACTTTCACTGAGGACTGAGAACACTCAGCTCCCGTCAGATAAGAAGGAACTTGCTATGCTAAATCCTAACTTTGAGGAAACTTTTCAGGGAAAAACCTCTGAGCAGGAAATACAGTTAGATGGCTTTTATAGACACTCCTGTTTGTCTCTTGTATCATATCATTTATCTAGGTTTAAAAAGAAAATGATAAAATGACAGTTAAAGTTGCTGTAGAAAGGGAGTGTTGATCAAGTCACTTTTAAATGAAACTTGCAGAGAAGAACAAATTTTAAATTAAATCTTTATTGCAGTAGCAGTAATAAAGCAGTAGTACGATGCGCTAAAGATTTGATTTTCCTTTATACCTTGTCTAATAATATGCAAATAACCCTCAAGAAAAATGAGAATCAAGCCTTTTAATTGAGAGAAATTAATGGGTGTTCTCTGTCCTGATGGTTCTATCTGAGTTTAATGTTTGCAGAGATCTGACTCTGCAGACACTAATGCATAGAAATTACTTACCTTCATCAAGCTATTTTCATGATCAGAACCCAATAATGGCTCATTTGTACAGGTGTTAATATTAAACAACAAACCAAATAAAAATGAAATTAGAAAAAGTCTAAGTTGAACCTGGCAGCACATAAATCTGCTGAGACTGCAAAACCAGCACTCACTGCATCCATGGAGAAAGCAAGCCAAGGGAGGCAAACTATGTAAGTTAATTAGCCCTATTTTTAGCTAGAAGGGGATTTCTGTTTAATATTCACCCAGGTTTTAGGTTACAATGATTTAAGATTACAGACACAAAAAAAATGTACCTGGAAAATTTGGTTTAAGCCCCTAAACTAAAAAAGACTAGATAAAATACTAAGACAGCCTTAAGGATGCACTCATATGCTCCTTCCAGCCACACTTGTAAAAATATTTCTCATGAGATTACAAACAAAGAGGGATTAATTAGTAAGAGATAGTTCTCATGCATTGCACAATGCATTCATCTCCCTCAACTCAGCACATTTTACTGAAGGATAATGTCGACAGCATAGGTCCTTACTGGTCAAAATTACATATGCATGATGCCTCTCAATTTTAAGACTATAATCTTAGAGGTTTTGAACCTGTATCAAGGCATGGGAGACAAAAGTAATCTGATACAATTTCTAACATAGGTTCATTCCTGATCTGAACACCTTTTTAGTTCGAAGTATTGATAATGAACATGGCGGGATTTGCTTTTGATTTTGTCAGCTTTGGGAACAAGCACATTGGAAACGTTGTCAATGAAAGCTGCAGGTGCACATCCCCTCTGAAGACGCTAACCTAAAAGAAAAGCTATGATCCCTCTGAAGTCAATACGATGCAAGAATTATAGGAAGGCTTCTAAACATTAAAGGAGGAAGGTTCTGGTACAACCTTTCGATAGGAAAAGAAAAATTTTAACGTAACTTTTAGATGGAGCTGGACAGGCTCATGAAAATGCTCTGTGGTGTGGTTACCTGTGACAGTAGAGGACTGTTGCCCTGGAGGTCTCCTCCAGTCTTATTTTCCTGTATTCATTGGAAAACACCCATTGACATCATTATAGCTGAGAGCTCTCCATGTGTCCTGAATTTGACTGGAAATCTAGCTCTTCAGACACTGAGGTCACATTTGAAAATACAGCTTTCAACTCTTCTGCTTATTTAGTCATGAAATAGGTACACCAATTATGTACTACACCAGGTAATAGATTTACATGTACATTTGCAAAAAAATCAGTGATAGGGACAGAAAAATGCCATGTCACTTTGCTGTGCCTAGACACAGTGACATTTGAACACAACACAAAATACATAGCAAAGGAGGTTTGGGAAAGAGGAGCCAGTCCTAGCAGTTATTGACTGAACAGAAATCTCTGGCAGTCTTTAGCTGGGATTGTCAGACAGCTCTAAGGAAATCAAGGACAGGGATCTTTATCATTAAGCAATAAAGCTCGAAGGCAGAAGAATATACTTGCGAGTACCATCACTCTAACCATCCCTGATAAATTGTCTTCACCCCTTTTCCCACTCCTGTTCTCCACCCATCCTTTCTTTTTCTTAAGTGACTACACCCTTTCACCTGCTTCACCCTCACCCCTTGCCAGCTCCAGTGCTTAGAGCAATTCAGAGGGGCCTGCCAGCGAACCTCCAGCTCCGCTCGCCGCTGCCCTGCTCCACCTCCTGTCTATCTGCTGCTCCACCGCCTGCGGATTGGCACGGGGCAGCTGGAACGTGCTGAGAAGGCAGGCAGAGGGAAGCAGCGGGTTCCCAGCTGGTAGCAGACAGAATGGGACTGAACTTTTCTCCCACGAGTAACCCACAGCTAGATGGAGTTGCCCTCCAGTCACTATTCATTTTCCAGAGAACATCAAAGGTCTAGCACGCTACATTATGCACTGCTTCTTCAAAAAAGTGGGATGCTATTGAAAAATCTGGTAAATGCGCAGCATTTTCGTGATAAAAATTATAATTGCCAAAGACGTAGCATTTAATAATAAAAGAAAAAGCTCTGAGGCTTTCAAAGAAAAGAAATATAGGACTGAGAATCCTTTGTAATATAATTCAAACCCCTCAATAATATGTTAATGAAATTTATTTAATTCGTTAATGCAAGTTAATAAACGTTTAAACATATCGTGCCTTTGGCTACCACAGGGAAGTATTCTGGTCAATGGATGCAATCAAATTACTTAAGGAACTGCAAAGAAATTTTTTTTTAAAGCGAGCATGAAATGTTTTCTATTAAAAAAAATACACCCCAAATATGAAAAATACGTATCTTCTGTGTGTGTCTGAGGTCACTCTCATTTAGAAGCTCACTAGTTCATTGCAATTACAAATGAACAGCTTTTGATTAACACTCATATTTGTGGATGTAAATAAAAGCATTGTAAAGCCAGAGAAAGTGCTGGCTCCAAACCAAACTGCGGTACAGACAAGTGGTCCCTGAGATCATAGCAACTAAGTACAATACTATACACAATATATGTGATGATAGCAACAACCGTACACAACATTTCACAGAAAGTCACATTCACCTAAATTTGCTAGTATACCAAAACACAGCAAGAATTTTCCCCATGATCTTGAGTTAGAAATTTATAGATATTTTTCCAAATTTTATTTTCCGATTAAATTATTAGAAAACAACAACAAAAAGTTACAATATCTGAAGAAAAATATACTCTCTACGGGTCTTATAGGAAAAGTCTAACAGCAGCAGTTTTGGTAGAAATTTCAGATGGGACAAACCTTCCAGTCTTTTGCTTGCAGCAACTAATCATCTCAGCCAAAATCATAAAACTTTCTGGAATGCCAAGTTACATGCAGAAAAATTAGATATGAATCATGTTTATTTAATTTTTATTTAAAGATAGCAATAATTCCTTTGCACTCTTTGGCAGCCTAGGGCTGCTTACAAGCTACACCTGTAACTTGCATTAGGTTAATAAGATTATACCTACTCATTAACCTTCAGCTTATTAATGGCTAATTATGTATCTTATTATTTAAAAGTGGATGCCCCTATGCAGGTTGTGGGGGGGGAGTATGGGAGGAGAGGGGGTGACCTAAATAGAAAGAAAAAGCTTAGATGCATGAAATGAAAAGGTAAGGTTGTATCTACAAAGGGTTCTTAGAGGTTAAATATTTCATGTTAGGATGATATTCATTATAGTATATTTAGATTAAGTGAATGTACAGGTGGAATAAAGACAAAGCACTGATATTGTAACTTGCAGCAGTCATTTACTTCCAAAATGCTCCCGATATCACAGTGACTTTCTTTAGTGCCAGTTTAATCTTCTCGCTAGAGCACTCATATGTACCCTGTAGCATGTAAAAGCACAAAATGTACAAAAAATCTATTCCCAACTTGCCCTCTGAGACAATACTAAATTCAGGTCATTCTAACTGGAGCTAGACAAAATTTGCAGCTACAGTCCCTTTTCAGAATAGAGATGTTGAAATGTGCCATTTAATATGCAGCCATTTTACCCAATTATTTTGTGTAAAGGAAAAATAAGGATTTTTTAAAGTATTTTAACTATCAATACTATTTAACCATTTAAGCCTCTTAGCAATGTTTCAGTGTGAAGCACTTTAATCCCTGGATTAAAGAAAACTCTCTTTGGAAATTCTCTTGAAGTTATTTCTCAAAATAGTAAAAAAATCTTCCAAAAATCTTGTCTGACCCCTTTTTTTTTCAGTTTTTTGACACTTAAACAAGCCAAATAACCCATCCTTCACAAAGTCCTTTCTCTTAAACACAGAACTACTCAGACAGGGCTTAGCCTGCTGAGCCCCATTTAATCACTGCCACCAAAGCACAGTTACAGTGTCATGCAAAAGATAATGTCACTGAGTCTGTAGGTATGAGAAAGATGATTTGTTTGACTTGATTTTTTTCCTCATAGCACTGAGAAATCCCTTTAGGCGAGCACTTTTTTTTTTTTTTTTGCTTTGTTTTAATTTTTCCTTAAGCAAAAAGGAGTGGGACTCATTTGTTAGGTGTGTGAGACTTTGCAGGTCTGGTTTTACAATACACCATTTAGTCTTTGGTGAGGCTTGTTAAACCCTGAAAGAAAAGTCATGCATTGACTGAGTGACGCCACCCTGAGGTTGATTCCCAAGGGAAAATAAAGACTTGGTCCTGCCTTAGAATCCTTAGGGTGACCGAGAACACCTTCTAGCAAGTGATAGCGTACCAAACCTTGGCAAGCTGCATAATAACATTAAACCCAGTGATCTAATTATTCACCTCTAATATAAAGGGCAGGGTTCCATGGGAAATCAGGAGCAGGGCTGAGAAATACACCCAGCAAATATATTTCACAATACAAACGGAGGCAGTTTGTCAAGACTCTAACCTGGGAAAATTAAATTATGAAGCTGTCTTATGCATCCACTGTGCCCAGTTCAGAATAATTTCACATTTATGCAGGGAGGATCTTTAAAGCACCAAACTATCAGCCTTGAACACCTTGTTTAAAATATTGCTTTAATTTGTTGTGGCTCAAAGATCTTTAACTTTTTCTTAATGATCGAGATACATAATATAAATATATAGATAAATATAGCATAGGAATTTAAACTAACCCTTATTGACCTGTGAACATAAGAGAACGTCACAGGTAGAAAAGTAATATCTTTTATATGTGCTAATGAGAAAGTCAGCAGTACTCAAGATGGCATATAAGACCTTTCTCCAATATTATACTTCTTTTTCATGATCACTTCTTCATTTTTTATTCTGTATAATCCAGTTTGTTGCCATGTACCAAATTTTTGCTGTGTAAAGATACAAATTTCCAAATATGTCTCTAAATACACACTGAAAATATTTGCCCGTTCATTCATTTGTGCACCTAAAACCTTGGATTTGTTTGCAAAGGAATAGCTACACATGCCAAAGAAGTGACTGTTCTATACTCTCTGTACACAGAAAAATGGATTTTTCTGCAAGTATATTTCAAACTGTGGAATATTTGAACTGCAGCCCAAGTAATTACCTGAGCAGTCTGCTGAGAATGTACATATTAGAACAAGTTGTAAAATAATCTCTTCCAAACAGTTATTAAAAACAAAATTACAGATCCTGGGCCAGATCCTCAGCTGTTACAAATTGGTGGCTGTTACAAGTCTCTGACTTCATGTGTGCAAAGTTTGAGCTCCAAGAGAAATTTTACAGTAAAACTACAAGTTACTGAAAAATGAGGTTCAGAGTAGAAACACAGGTGGTATTCACACCATCTCCTTCAGATTCCTTTAGGCATTTAGCTTGGCTTCTCTGAATCATGCCTGCCTTCTCTACACCGGTAGTATGAGGAATCTGGATTCTTCCAAACTGCACCTTAACAGGTGACTAAAGTAGTATCAGCCAGACAACATAAATGCCCTAAATACCACAAAAAAAAGTCATGTCTTCTGTCAATATAACTGAACTGCTAGACATACCCTGCTTCCAAGCAAAAAAAAGTATCAAGCCATTTCATTGTAGAAGTTGTGGTTATTTGCAAAAGCAAATCAATTGTTGCATCAGTCTCTGCATCACTTTCCAATTTCTCTGGGATTCTCTTAATTAAAAAGTGTTCTGAATGATGTCTTGCTGTCTATAATAAGAAAGTTTTTTATTTTCTTCTAATGATGGTCTAAATCTTGTGTAGTAACCAACTGACTAACACAGGGAAATCCCAATCTTTCAGCTCCATTGTATAATTTATACAATATGTTCAACACTTTCCCACATAATAAACGTGGGAATCCCTTATAACCAGTCCAAGGTCTGAGGTTTTTTGTATGAATCATGTTCACTGCATCCTGGCTTTACCACACCCCCAACTACTTCTGCTGGGAGCCAAAGAGTTACTGCAATCACCACTGGTAGGAGATACCATGTGCAAAGGTATTGTTTACAGTAGGATGCAGTGAAGATGAGAGCCAGAGTCTGATAACTTTATCTCAGGGGTTACCTGGGAAAGACTCCTCTAGGTCTATTTAAAAGAGTAACTTTAAATAATGAATAAATTAAGAGATATTATCATTCAAATATTACTTCTTGCTATGACAAATCTTTCAGGTAACCCTTAGCCGGGTTGTGTTTATTTAAGGTGATGCTCATTTGAATAGTTTGGGAAAGAAGTGCTTTCACTGTACCTGTTATTCAGTTTGACAGTTCTTTGCAACACAGGAAAGAGTCGTGTTTGAACTTGTACAGAGAAATGTCATTGTCTTGTCTTTAGAAAAGATATTCAAGATACCTCAGATAATGTTCGCATGCATTTAGCCTCCCTGACTGGCAAATTTACCGTCTGGCAGAAGTTTTTATGTGGGGGAGGGAGGGAGGCAAACGACAACAGGTTGCCCCATTATTAATGCAAATCTGACAGTTTTAATCAGCCCTCAAAAACTAATGTATACTTTCTGAGTTGTGCCTAGTGCAGGGAATTGAACCAGAAAGCTGCCTGTAACTTAGATGTCTCCACTACACATTTATTCCTACTTCTTGGAGCCCTCACAGATGCACAAGCCTATCACAGGGATAATCAACTCGCGGTCTTTTCTCTGTCACGTATATTTCACTGCTTTTACACTGTATTGTCAGATGAATCCCAGCTCCACCTAATGCAGTCAGGGAACAAGAGTTTGTCAAGTCTTTAGGTGCTCAGCTCAAATCTGAGCACCTGACTTAGACTTTTGCTCTGGATCATCCTCTGGAAGAACCTCCTAGATACACACTTGTCTGTTGACTCCATAGGGAAACAAATCTAAAGACTAGTCAGCTAACCTAGCCACCTAAGTCAGAATCCAGATTCTGAAAGTTAAATAAAGCCACTCACTGTTACGGGGAAAAAAAAATTAAGAGCAGAAAAGGATCTTTGCTACATTTTTTAAGAGCAATTTTTTAGAGCGCTTCCCTCTCATTAAAGCTAGTTTTTGAAGGGGTAGGAGGAATTCAGGAAAGGAATTGGTTTTGCACTATTATGCAAAGGTGCACTAGCCACAATCTAGCCACTTGTTCTGTTGAGTACTGGGAGTTTGCCTTGTCTGCATTTACTGTACAAAGCAAGGGGGTCAGAAATAGGGATCCTGAGTTTGGTTCTTATCTGCCTCACTGATTCATTTTGGAATATTAAGCAAGTCAAGTAAGTGGTGTCAGCTAGGCATCACAGATTTTCCCACATCACAGAAATGCTGTTTGGCTGAATTAATTTATGCTTATGAAGCACTTAAACTTTTTTTGAGAAGTCAGTGTAGTAGTATGAAAAGGAGTTTCTCGCGGGTTCCAGAGGAGCTGGGATCCGTGACACTGTGGCAATCAATCAGCGGTATTACAGAGCGAGAGCACTCTGCCTCCCTGAAAGACAAGCATACACAAAAGTTAAGAAATTGTTTATTCCAGCTGTAATAGGAAACTTTTGTATATAATTTCCCTGCTTACTCAGAGGCACTCTAACATCTGTCAGACCAGGCCCAGCACTTAGCCTACAGATCTGAGGAGAGAAACACATGCCCCATTTCCTGATAGCAGCTCGCCTGCCACTGCTGCCAGACTCAGTGACCACGCATGAGACACCAAGCTCAGTTCCACCAACGTACAGCTGGACTTCATGGACCAAATCCAAATTTGCACAGGTGTAAATGAGAGCCACCCAATCTGTTCGATGCCTTTAAGGAAATTTCAGCTCTGATTGCATGGCACTCTCTTCCTTAAAAAGAAAAACCACTTGAGAAGGGATAAGGACTGAAGCCAAAAGCTGGTCACCGTCCGTTCCTTGCTTCTTTGAGGCACACAGTCTTTCGATCAGCATCCTGATCAGCGGCTTTGAGCCATCACTCCCGCCCCGTTCTGACAGTGCCAATCAGGTCAAACGGCAGTCACCACAACATTTAGCGTTGTTCAGGGGAAAGGTTTTTAAGGGGATCCACACTTTCCTTTTAGATTCCTCATTTCAATCAAAATCTATTCAGGCTATGCAATAGAAAACTGCAGCTTTAACCCCAACACCACTCTTCTTTCTTGTATTTATTCATAATTCCTGTTCATTGAGTTGTTCTCTTCTCCTGGGTTTATACACCTGTGATCCTCTCCACTTTTACCTATAAACTCATAACCTTTGGGCATCTGGTAATGTCCAATGCTGCAAAGTTTTCCTATGAGAGCAATCAAACTCAGAGTGCAACAGTGACAGTAATCACTGTAACAGACAATTTCAACTATCATACCTCCCTCTTACACAACAGGGAGATTTTCCCAGACAAAAAAAAATAAAATCTCAGAACTATCTAAAAATATGTATTTTAAGCCAGTCAGGAAAGCTATGCAATGGTTTTAATTTTTATTCCTTACACCTGCAGACACCTACATGTGTTCAGTCATCTGTACTTCAGAGTATTTTATCACCTCAGTCATAATTTAGAATTTTTAAAAGGCATGCAATGCAAGATATTGCAATTGATTTCAGTCTATCTCTATCACCCAAAGACTTTGGAAACATAAGCAATGTTGTATTCCTTATCTGCTGTATTTCTTTCTCCTTTTGTGTTACAATACATTTTGCACCCTGACAGAGGATTAATCACCTGATGGGAATACCACAGACTGCAGAGATCTGCTGGGAAATATATTTCTGAATGACTTCACACTAGTCAGAAGTTCATGATGTCTATGATTTATTGTCTCTGGTGAATTTCTCATTGCTGTTGAGAATTTAAACTAGTTCAGCTGCTCCCAGTGATGAGGCACAGAATGCAAATACATGGCCACAGTAACGTCTGTGAAGCTCAAATTTGGAAAGCAGCTTTTCCAAACTACGCAGAGAAATGATGAATTTAGACCTAAGGAGGAGAAGAGCAGCTTACGTTTCAGCTGTTTCCACATTCCTTTCCGGCTCTGCTGTAAAGCCCTATGCATAGCAAAAAGATAGAAGAACTGTGGCCAAAACTTGAAGTCCTCCTTCAATTTTCATCACATTTTTACATGGCAAACTACCTCTCAGCATACTTGTATGTAATAAGATACACACATGGAAGAGCACAAAAAAAAAAACCAAGCCCAAAGATGTCAGGACTGCTCTTTGGCATGTTCAGGAGGTACCAACTGGAAGCTGAAAAAGAGAGCAGCTCAGGTAACTCAGGTAACCAACACTGTTGGGCAGATGGAGTTTATATACCCACGAGGGTAGAAAGGCTCAGTTGGACCCATCAAAAGCGAAGGCAGATGGCAACGTGCTACAAGTTCTATCTTAAATAAGGATTTCAAGTACAGAGCCCTGATCAGAAGGAGTGAATATAGCTTGGCTGGCATCGCTCAATGTTTCAACTAATTTTTAAAGCAACTTGTATTTCTTAATATCTTCCTCATTGTTCAGTTTTGATATTCAGTGCTATGCTTTCTCTTCAGCCTTGTATATGTTTAGTAATTTCTTTGGGATTATGAATCATTAAAAGCAGTGTTTATTCATATAAAATAAGCATTTAACATTTTGCAGTCTCTAAATATACTTCAGTAAAATATACAACATCTTTTTTGGCCTAAAAAGACTTTAAAGGCTGTCTTCACTCAGCAATGATATAAAAGAACTAAAAATATTCAGGACACTTGCAGTATTTTAGGTGTTAAAAAATAAAACACATTTGAGCATGCAAATGAGCAAGGGTCTGACTGCTGGCTGTTTTTTCCCTGTGTAAAGGGGAGTAAACCCCCACTGTTCTGATGCAAACGACTGCAAATGACAATGCTAAGCAAAAGTGCTGGAAAACTAAGGTTATCAACCAATCAGCCAAGCTAGTGAGTCAAGCAGCTATTTCTCCATAGTCATATAAATGTGAGAGACATAAATTTGAGGGCACAACAAAAGCAGAGAATCAACCTAACGCTTGACCTAGGAGAAAAGAAACAGGAAAGGGAAGCACCCTGGGAGATGAATAGGTTAGGCTTTCTTCCCTCTGTCATTCACCTACGGTCTGGATGTGTCTGTCCTCCATTTTGAGAATTTATGTGTTCCCCTGCAATGGAGAGAGGTTTCATCTCCTTTCAGCTATCACATTCGCCTCTTTCAGAAGGTTTGCTTTGCCCAAATTCTTTGACAAGGAGTGAGGGAAATCGCAACCCCACTGAAGTCGGTGGGAAATTTGCCATTCACTATAACAGAGCCAGGATTTCACACAAAGTTTATATCTGTAGAAGACCAGACTGAATCTAGTCCAGTGTTTGTGAAGTGCTTTGAAGTAGAGAGTGTTGCAGCACTGAAAGTATTGCTATTATTATTATTGCTATTGAGTGCATGACAGAGAAGAAAGGTAGAAACCTCAGAGTGAACTGGAAGGAAAAACTGATTCTGCAGATCTTACTCAGAGGTCAGTACATGACATTTTTCTAAACAGTTTCCTTTAAAAGTGTCTAGTAAAATTCCCTTTCAACCTAAGTACTTTCTTGGCATGTTAATCAGAAGCAGATCTTCCTACCAAGTACAGCCATCCTGACTGAAAACATCCTATCTTTTCCTTTCCGTACTTTTCCTAGAGCTTTATTATTGCTCTCTAAGGATTAACTGAAATACTCAGCAGAGAGCTTAAAATGTTTTCAGAAACACTGCAAAAACCCAAGCGGGAAGGGAGAAACAATGGTTTCCTTTCAGCCTGTCTGTTCTTCCTCTGAACTACAGCGTGGCCTTTGCACTTCACTGGGCCATGGAAACGCGCGCCTGGGATTTAGTAAACGTTGGCAATGATAAGCTATTTCACTACTTGTGGCTGTCATGTATGTGTTACCACCAGACAAGACAACGGTTGATCATCAAGGAAAAAAAGCCTTCTCCCATGATCTCATTAACTAGTTTACTCTGCCACAGACCCATTCAAAATTCTTTTCAAATTACATGGACAACACGGCAGTCAGGAAATGTGTTAGCTGCTACCAAAGGAACTAGCATTTGGGTCTTGGCTATCGTTTCACCCCAGTATCCTCAGATCACAGTCCCTGCAGTTCCCTCAAACATCTTGCTCATTAGAAAAGAACGCTCCTGTAGGGTTCGGGCACCCGGGGACAGATCTTCAACTGGTGCAAACTGTCAGTGCTCTGTTAACCTCAGGCAACCCAAGGTTTTAGGCTGCAGAGGATTTATCAGCAGCTCGGCAGCTGTGAGAAGAGCACAGCGTTAGGTCAGGGAGCGAACAGGCCAGCAACGGTGATTCAGCCATTGGCACACTCAGCTCAGCTGAGAATTCCCAACCACAGCCTACAAAAGGGAGTTGTTACATCTTGATTAATTTCAAATTACACTGTCTTCTTTCAGTCTCTACCTTTTTTGGTTATCTCAGTGCACAGCAATGGTCCCAGTGGTTGAGATCTGCACAGTCGAGTTCTTGACTCTGATCTTAATCATGTTGCCTGTGATGGAAACAGTGACAAATTACTGCTATCAGTCAACTACAAAGAAAGGACAAGCTTGTATAGCCTCCTAAATTTAATCCACCACACTGTAATCCAAATAAAGGCAGTGATATAAAGTATGCTATTAAATACTTCACTAAATATTTAGTAGGTATAATTGCAGCTAGGAAGAAATGTTAAATACCATAACCTAAGAATTTCCTGAAAACAGTTTCTACATCTTCTGTTCTTGACCCAGTGTCACTCACTGACAAGCTATTGCTGCTGAGACACAGCACATTAGGTTTTAGCTGTGCTTGGGAGACTTTCCTGTATTTTACTTCTCTGGACACCACATTTAATTCAGGACTGAGAGTCATACTTTTAAATATGTGAGCTCGGTTCTCCAGCGCAGATATTTCAGTGTAGGCTGGCCTCGATGTTGTATAAAGGCATTTCTAGAAGAGATCTGTGTAGGTAAAAATCATGTCTTAATCGTTTCAACTCAGCACTGCATCAATGCACCTATACAGTTTCTGGAATGGATCTGGTTTCTGTATGGACAACTCCTTTTGCAGCAGAGGAGATCACATCTATCCGCATGCAATCATGTCAACACCTCACTTGATGCTCATACAATTATTTTTCAAGTCTCTTAGTCTCTCAGTACTTTGGAAAATGAGACCGCTTCTTTGTAAGTTGAAATATGGATTTAAGTGCCCCACTTTACACAGATGGATAGATTTTAAAACGTTGGCAATGGTGAGTAAGTATATTAACAAGAGCAAAAGCAAAAATACCTATTTAAGTATTTGCTATAAGTATGTATATATTCCCTATTTAAGATTACCAGTATAAAAAGCTGGGTTCTGATGTAGCATTTCAACCAATAAACACATTCTTAGGAAGATATGGCATGCTTTTCTACCACTCATCACAATCAAACGCAACAGCTGCATGTGTTCAGGACAGTTCACATCACACTTAGCTCTTAGCACTACTTTTCATGGCCTGTGGCATAAAAAAGAAGGTTAAGAGGGCCCACTCTCCTTTCTTAAGATACACAACACAAATCAGTACTTCCTTCATGCAGCACTGCTCTTAAGCGTCCATGTGTGACCTCAGGAGCACAGCTTGGTTTTGGACTCCAACAGAACGGGCACAGGGAGAATTTAGAAAAGGTGAAAGACGGACAGAGAGGTATCCATCCCTTTCTGTGCCCTCAAAAACCGCACAAACAGCTTGGGCTAGAGAGACTTAGCAGAAAGGATAGGTAGTTTGCAGTCAATAATCGAGCGTTTCACCATTCTCTGAAACCAGCTGCAACACCCTAATGGATTTTAGTGGGGTCAGGGTTTCACTCGCTCCGCTTTTGCTTGACACAGAAAGTCTACTGTTTTTCTAAATTAACTTCTTAATGGGGCCACTTCTCCCTTTTCTGACATTTGGGGCAGCAAAAGACCTGGTGCTGCCAACAGCCCTTCGATGTGCCAGCCCTCTACAGCTTCCAGGTCCATCCTGCCTTTGGGGGTCACACCTGTTCGCGGCCCCCACGGCTGAACATTACCTCTCAACACATCTTCCCTGCCCTCCCTACTGCTGGGAACACACAGGCGTCCTCTGGAAATGCATCTCGCCTTCTCAGCAGCTCTGAAGGCCTGTGGTGGGTCGGCTCCACTGATCAGCTGGAGATTTTGTTTAGAAGGCTTCTTTATGCTGTTTATGTTGCTGTCAAGTCTAGCTCACCACAGACCTAACACTGCCACCCCTTTGTTTACATACCTCCGCTCCAGGACGTTTTAACCCTCCTCTACTAACACTGCCCAGTGTGTGAGGGCGCAGCTTCTCTTTTTTATTTTTATAAGGTTTGTTAACCACATTGCTATAAGATATTCATTCAAATTCCACCCAAATAGACCTCTTGCTGTCAGCATTTAATTATGCTTGCATTCCTATGTAAATGGAGCGTTAGCCAAAATAGAGCCCATTACAGAAGATAAGGTCAGGCACATCTTTACAAGAAAAGGAAGCTTTGGAAGCTTCTGTGCTTTTGACAAGAATAACTTTCTGGATGCATGAAAAAAATGCAGAGAACTGAGCATGTTCTTCTGGGGATAAATCATGCTATTGAAAGTAGTACTTTGTCTTTATGCATCTTTCTTGGGAAGTTTAAGAGGACATAGTTAATACGTGTATACAAAGTATGTCCTTGTAAGACTACAAGGTCTTTTCAGACTTCCCTTGAAAAATAATATACACTTAAGATCATTTCTTTTAAAGATTTGCAGCTCAGGAAAGATTTCAACCAAGGTTTTCTCCCAAGCTGGGTATCAAATTATTTGACAGAGTCTTCTTCTCAGTTTGACTCATGTGTGTAAACATCTGGAGAAACATTATGGTCTAAGTTTAACCACAGATTTTATATCATATGATAAGGATACACTTAAATCCTCATTTAAGTCTTAAAAAACTGAAATGTCATAAATTCAAATGGGTCCCCAGTCTTCCAAGTATAAATGCCCATTTCCCGTTCAAATGGGTTTAGAAAAATAACATAATCCTTCAAACAAGAATATCAGAGGCCACTGTATTTAGATTGACAGGATTCACAGCAAGCCTCATATGATTTTTCCTCACCAACATGAGTCTTAACTCAATTGTCAGGTTTTCTGTCACCTCCAATCTAGATTCCTGTGAAAGGTCATACAGATCCAATGCAGTGGCTCGACTTTTATTGTACTGGGACATTGTAGTTCACTTCGGACTCCCAGCTAGCGTTCACAGTAACCACACTGAAACGTAGAACCGAAATCACGCTGAACAGCTACGGAGCGATTTCCATGGTAGTGGCTTTTGAAGTTAAATTTGTGCAAGTTTCTGGATGATGAGAAACTGCATCAGCTATTTCAGCATTCGTTTTGGTCAAATTCCATTCAGCTTGAGCAGGAATTAAATTTCAGTTAACCTGCTGCTGCTCCAGAGATCTATACAGAACACAATTCAGTGTACGCAAAATGAGACTTGACCCTGAGATTCAGTTTACATGTTATTTTCTTGTGGCACATCTGTCCTGACAACACAGTCTCAATTTATCCAAAGGTTTCTATGTTTCTAGTAGTGTCAGAAGCAAGTAGCAGAATATTTTTTGCTATAATAGTTTATATGGATCACTCAAGTTCTTTTTTCTGAGACACCAGTATGAAATCAGTGCAGAATTTGGCTCACTGTATTTTTACTTGTAGACATCTAGATACCCTAAAAATGCTTCACAATGAAGCTAATAAGGAAGCATTTGCAATTAACTTATATTATCACTGAGTACTGCACCAATACTGTGATGTAATTCACCTGTGCTGTTTGACCTAAAGGTAACTTTGGCAGTTGAAGCTGAGATGTATTCTCACAGATCTGCCCTGTTACCTAACGCTGCCTACTGCTGCATTACAGAAGTGTAAACATGATTTACATATAAATATAAAATCATTTTTATACAAAGTACTCTGAACAAATGTCTTCTACTATATGCTTTTAAAAAAACACATTTTATTTGGCTGGAAATGCTTTGATAAACAACAGGTCTCATTGACTGCAACATTGAAATGCTCTAATGAATTTTTAATGTCTTTAGTTGTTTGACTGGATCTTATTACAAAGAAGCTGAAGACACAGAAGCATGATGTTTCCTCCACTGGCACACTTAAGAAATCAGCGGAGGCATGCCAAGAAAATGTTCTGCTTTCAAAACAAGGCTCCAAGACTGAACTCAGGGGAAAAAATAAAAAGCATTTTGTCGTGGTTTCTAGAATTAAACTATTGCTGTTGATTTGAAATCTATATTACCATTTCCTCAAACTGACTACACTTTGTTGCGTCCTTTACCTCACTGCTGGTATGATATTGCATCCGTAGCTGGCTGGCAGGTGGCAGAAACTGGTCACATTTGAAGACAAATTAAAGGTCGGGGATCTCTGACTGCACAGACAGTAGAAGGGAAACTCTCCCATCAAAATATATGTGCCTTTTCCCTGTGAAGTTAAAACATGACTTTCAAGACGACGCCGTGCTTTACTGATCACTGCTACTGCACAGTCCTACTGACTGCAGAGATCCTTCCACTCTGTTCAATAACCCCATGCCAATTAAACCGAGAACATTCACCTTAAAAATTTTCCCCGGGTCCTCCATTCAGCGCCAGAGCCTTATCCGCGTCCCCGCGTCTGCCGCAGGTTTTACATCTCGCGTGCAGTCCCGAGCAACAGAACCCAGGCGCGTTCAGACGGTAAATGGTTACAGCCTCCTCCAGCGTTCTGCTCTTTGTCTGGCAAGCAACCCACGGTGCTTTGAGAAGCCTCCCGGCTTGCCTGCAGGCTTTCTTTGCTGGAAGAACCTATGGATTACTATCACCAGCAAAACAATGGGGCTGGCTGCCGGCGGGCGCTAGCCCAGCGCGCCAGCAGAGAGAGTAGCCCCATGCCGAGCTCGCAGGGCAGCGACCGTGAGGACTGCAACACAATGGGGCCTGCCGAGCGCTAATGCACGTCGGGGTGCTGTGCCAGTGCTCCGCTCAACAGGCTGCATCTCCTGGCAAAGCGACAGCGTGGTGTTAGTGCCGCTCAGAAAGCCAAGATACTTGCTGGGTTTCCTCATGCAAGGAGGAGAGGAGTATTACAGCAGGGGTAGGAAGAGCTTCAAAGCACGCAGGGATGCAAGAACTGCTTCCACGCTAAAAAAATGGAGGTGCTCCTTCCTACAGTGCCCTGAGCACAGTGAAGAAGGTCCCAAAGTTCACCTGCCCAGAGATTTCCGTGAATGAGAAATAGGACGTAGAAAGCGGGTGTCTTCTTCCCAGAATACACTCCAGAGTGTTTGAGTATGTACCTCGTCCTCCCCCACATTTGTTTGTTTTATCCATCTGTTATTGCCCCATATTTGATTATGAATTGAAAGCATTCTCCTCAAGCTGCACTCTGAGCTTTTTAAACCGAAGTGTTTGAATAAGGCTTGTCACTACAGGAAGGATGTCGAGGGCATCGCATTCCCCAGCTGCCTCCCATCACCCTTTCCCCCTCCCTGCACCTCAGAGCCAGCAAGCAGCTCGGATGCAAACGGGGAGAGCTCGAAGCAGCTGCTACCTTTTCCCCGTTTCTCCTGCGGATCAGCTTCCACGCAGGAGACGAAGAGAAGAGTGATTCTGTTGCTTGCTTTCAAGTGAGTTGAAGGAGCCTGAGGACAAACAGAATGGTTCACTGAGCTCTGTCTAAGCCTACAGTGGCACATTAGTAGCCGATGGATTCCCCCACCCTACACAGCCACGAAGGAGAGGCAGACAAATAGGTGAAAAAGGGGCTGTGTGGCTCCTGGATTCTCCCTGCCCCAGCCACAATGCCTGGTTAAAGAAATTATCCTATTTTTCCCAGATGAGTATCCCAAGGAACTGTGCACAGTCCTACAGTGTATTTCTTCTGGAAGGATTTGCAGAAGTAGGATGTTTTGGCAGTACTGTAAAGTCAAGGAGACCCCTTTTCAGAGGACTTCCCAGGAAGGGACATTTGGGGGTGATTTCCACTCCCTCTGCACTGGCTGAACTGATGTATGAAACAACCTGTTGAAGTCTTGGACTGAGAAGGAGCTTCCCTGCTCCAATCAAGTGCCTGCAGAGCAAGCTAAAACTCTTCTGCGTATCTTCTTGGTCTAGCATCTCTCTCCACCACTGCCAGAGTGTGACAAAAGCTATCAAGGCTGCATGGCAGACAGCAGAGCTGGGAACATCCATATTTCTTGTGCACCAGCCTCAAGGGAGCAGAATATAAATCTTTTACATGTATAGTTTGTTTCTTAAGAAGTTGTTGGGGTTTTTTTCCTTCTGAATTACTCCAATAAGCCATTTGCATTTGATAATTTAACTGATATGGGGACTATTTCAGGTAGCAAATTTGCTGCTTTGTTCTTCACAAGATGAGGAAATTTCATTTTAAAAACAGGTTTTTGACTTCAAAGCTTTATAACCTGACACTTGAAACACAGCACATACAAACCACCCGTGCTTCGCATTTGGGCCATTTGTGAAGCCCCAAAGCAGCATGGAACAGGCTGACAGTAAGGGGGATTGAAAAAGAGTTTCTGTGTGGGCTTCTGCTGCAGCCAGATTAGAGGAGGGAATCAGAGACGGGGTGTGGTTCCCACCTAGAATGCCTTTCCTGCAGTTCACAGACCTTCACACTGTCTTATTAACACGCAGTTCCCTCTCTCTCCTTCCAAATATGCAAACTTCACCCTCTCCCAGGTCCCTCCTTAGCTTAAGGGTGCTGGCATGTTCTCTGCTGACTTTCTGGAACCCAGGGATTTCCAATTATTTCCACATCCTCTCCTGTTTCTTCTGGCTGTGGTGCCTCTGGGCTGCCTGCTTGACTTCCCACTCCACAGGTCTGCAAGGCAAGGGCAGAAAGGCCAAAAACGAAGAGAGCAGAGTGATATTTGCACAAGGCAGAAGGAAAGAGGAACAAATAGAAATTGCCTGTGGCCAGATCTGTTTATTCTCTCTATCTTGCCCTTCTCTCCGAAAAGACAGCCTTCATGTCTCCTCAGGTTCTCATTAAGTTTCCCAGCTATCTTTTATTCAGCATCCAGCTCTGTCTCTCTCAGTTCTTAGGAAGAGAGAAGTGTCTTCTTCGCCTTTAGGCACCTAAGGCTGCACCAAGGTGAGGTACAGGCAGCATGTTTTGTTAGAGCTTGCGGCATAACACAGTGCAGCACATCTGCAAAGTCTTGAACAAACTGTTGCAATGTCTGAAATTATTGCGTTAGGTGACATCCCACCCGATAAAAAGTTGATCCCAATGTAGATAAGCGATTACTGTAGAGCCTGCACCTCAGGCCTGTCCATCATTCAGTCTAGCCACTCCCTAGCCCAGTTACCAGCTTGGCCCAACTACACAGCCCCATCTCACTCTTCCATGTTGCAGTATCCATCTCAGAGATACTCCTGACTCCATATATACTTCCAGACTAGAAAGCTGGTGGCTGTCGGCAGTCCCCTCCAACCCCTTCCCTGGCCAGGGCCACAAAGGACCTCCACCCACTTGCATGCTGTGGGTACTACTACAAACAACCCCCTTCACCCTGTTCCCAGGCCAAGTATTGCAGGGAGGGAAAGGGAAGGAAGGAAAAGGAGATAGCAAACTGACTTATTGTTCACCAGAAGGGTGGGGGAAGCACAGAGAAAAGCTAACCTGAGCTGCAAAGCTCTTTTAGTTTCCTCTTACTCCTGTAAGGATGATTTCTGCTGTTCCCACTCTTCCCCACCCCGCTCCCCGACTCTAATCCAACTCCTGCGCCTAAAGGAAGGGGAAGAATTGTGCCTGACTTTTGCAGAAGCCCTGGTTTGATGCTTTTCTGTAGGAGGTCAGTCAATGGAAGCAGCACTTCCCACTAGCAAAGCTGGGAGTCACGTGAAGGCCTAGGGTCAAGATATTGGTAGCAGTGTAGGTCTTTATACGCCTGTCTACTAGATTGCCAGAATAAGAAAGGAGCCAAGCATTTATCTGGTTAATTACTTCTTTCATTTTCTACATGATTCCCATTTCAAAATCTGTATGTATACATTTGCAGTTCCTAACAATAGCATGTTTATGTGATTCCAGCTGACCAAACAACAGAAGTTATTTATAACTACAGATGACCGGACTCTGCTGTATTTTCATTTATGTAATTTTCCTTAGATCATTCATTGGAAAGTGGTCGCACTTTCATGTTTCTCACACGCAGAGGCCCTGTAGGTTAGCACACAGGAGATTAACCTTGGCAGTCTGCACCGCTGGAACTGCCTGAAGAGGAATTCTCGCTGCAGCTGTCTGAACCAACAAGCTACAGGGGCTGGGGGTTGGATAGCTGTTCTCAGTGCCACGCCAGGCAGCAGGTAACGGCGATGGCAGTACCGATGACTTCCAGATATAAAGCTTTGTAAAGCTGGTACTGTTTTGTTGGTTGGTGGGGTTTTTTTCCTTTTTGCCAAGGCTCACTGGAATTGCAGTGGAATGCAATGCCTGAGAAATTCCAAAATGAGTGACTGGGATATTGAGAAGTGGCATTAATTAAACAGGATAAATGACCCTAAGGTGAAGCATCTTCTTCTTAGACAGCAAACAGAGCCACAGCATGCCCATCCGTGCTAACGGAGCGTCACTTCCCATCCACATAAATGTGCTAAATTCAAAAACATTTTAAACATTTTCAGATGCTTCTCTCCGTACACGCTTAAATGAGGACAGGCTTGAATTTACATGAGGACAGTTGGGACATCAAAGGCTACCTCTCTGAAGCCATTCTACCTGCGACCTTTTCACATTATATGGAAGGCTTACAGCAGGTAGTACACTTTCTATAGATCCTTCACTAGCTGATAATGCTATCCAAGGCAAATTCATTCAAACAAGCATACTGTAATCAAAAAAAAAAGACAATTTGCAAAATCCCTTGTTTCTATCTAGTAACTAGAGCAATTCTCCACAAGGATCCTACAAGAGGACTGAAGTTCAGAAGAGACAAGAGAACTGCAGTGCCCAAGGTCTCCTCTTAGGGTTGCACATCAAGATTTGGAGCAGCCAGATAGAGACAGCAACATATTTTACAGTATATGCTCTATGAAGTAGGCCTCACAACTAATCCAAGTAGATTTGCCCAGACAGAGCAAATCTACTAAAAAAAGCCACAAGATCTTTTCCTCAAAATAGAGAGTATTAAGGAATTTGGTGTTTAAAAATACACAATAAAACTCATGGCTGTCAGTAAACAGGACAGAAATGAAGTCATGGAGGTTGCATTCCTTTATCTTAACGCAGCATAGGCCTTCTTATTTGGTCCAGCCAAAATACCAGAGAAAAATTCATTCAAACACTCAAAGAAAAAGCGGGGATCTTCTTTGGGGCCTTTAAATATTAACCTGCACTGACCAGGCTGTGTCCATGGAACCGAACAGCAGTGCTGTTCTCTAGAATGAAAACCTTTCCTACGTCCTATGGGATTATCTTTTCTTTTTTATTTTCTTTTTTATTTATGGAAAATTTAGGCATTTTCTGAAGAGTTCAGAAAGGGGAAGCTGGCTGGTATTGGGAATTCTGATATCACAGCCGTGGAATGCCACACACTTATTAGCCAAGTGTTTCCATCCCTCTGTATACATGACTTTCCCCTCAAGCTAATAATTTTCATAACCTTTTGCCCTTTCCATGGCATCATAGCTATTTAGTAATATTTTTTTTTCCCATCTTGTAAAATGTGTGACCCCATTGCCTTGCTAGTTTGTGGCTGATCCCCACGTAGATCCAACTCAAACTCAAAGACTGGTTCTCAGAGTCTGTGTTCTCTGACATACTTTCTTCCAAGTATGTTAGTCAATACCCGTTAATGCTCCCTAAGGAAAAAGACATTCAAATGATTAGGAAGGAAGAGGAGGTGCCACAGCTTTTTGAAGCTGTTTTCTGGTGCCTTTAGTCTCAGGCACCAGTCTCATAACTGAATTTTCTGGAATAGCTTTTCTCTTTTGAAAACCAGTGCCTTCTGGGCTAATACTGAGAACATGTACTTGGCACCATGTCCAACATAGGGTTGTAATTAGCAGCCAGTATAGCACTTCTGTTGACCGAATAACCAGCTGAGTTTATTGCTGAGGACCTATTCACAATATTACTATCTACGAAAACTAGATATCACTGTAACTGCTATATGGTCTAAGCTAAAGTTCTGTTTTCTTCCTCATGCTCACTCACAAGAACCGTGAACACTAGCTTAAGTGCCAATATTTGTCAACAAGTTAAAGACTTTCTTTGGAGAAGAGCAGAAAAGAACCAGCTGCAGTATTTAAATCAGAAAGAAGACCAAAGGTACTTTTATCCTAACCCGTGATGTAGAATGGCATGTGAATGACTTTTTTCACCATAGACATTAAAATGGATAACTGTCCAGTAGAAGTCAATTGTTTAATCAACTTAAGTGGCAACACTTTCAGAGAAAACTATGTTGCCTACTGACTGTTGAGAAATTATCTTGTAGAGACTAAGGACAATTTAACAATATAGTTTGTATTTCTTCACATCCGGGAAAGTCCATACTGAAAGAAAAACTGATTTGAAATATGCACACATAATTTTCACTGAGTCCAGAACTGTGTCTGTAATAATACATGCTATACAATGTTTATTTTGCCAGGGAAGTCCAGGAATATACACCTTCCATATTGCAAATCAGAACAGAAGTGTCACAAATCTGCCAAAGCTCCACATGGTGCCAGGTGGGTACCTCAGAAGCTTTGTGCTTTGCATCCTCTCTCCTCAGTGTGAGGTCACCTGCAATCTCTGCCTCCGAGAAAGGTCCTTTGTGGCTCCTACTGCCTCTAGCAAACTCATATAAGGGATCTGAAATACAGAAGCATAGTGTATGAATAGAATAAACCAGAGTAAAACTGCTATTATCTCTCTAGTCCATCGGATTTTCAAAAGTATGAAAAATTTCTCAGAAATCTTACAGACTAAAAAATGTGTAGAATGAAGTGTAATACTGACCTGTAGTCCTTCTTTTAACCTTGAAAAAAAAAAGTAAAGAAATGGTCAGCTTGGGAAATCTTACAGAAAGAAATGCATTTCTAAAATGTTTCTAATCAGTCTGGACTTTACAGAATTTCTGCACTCCTTGGTAACCATCTCTTGGTGATGAGAGTCTCTCCTTTACATAGTAGAGATCAGTGTTATCATGGCAAGGTGATCACTGGATAGTCACTGATTATGTAGTGAAATCAATGCAAATGCAACAATTTGCAGATGAATGAAAGAGTCAGAAAGCAATAAATGAAGAAATTCTATGTTTTGAGGTCATGTGTATACGTGGAAACACTGTAGAGAATATTAGAAGTAGCCAGATGCCAGGAGAAGCATAGACTAATTATATAGCATGTAACACACATACTTCCCTGCTTCTATGTGATCTCTGGTGTTAAAAATGTAATTTTCAATCAGGGTGCTGGTGCTGCTGTTGGGATTTGAGGCTAGCAGTTCAGCTTTTAACATGCAGCCCAGCTTTCGCAGACTTCTTTCCTGGGAAACAGGAGGAGAGAAGATCTGTGGGGAGGAAGCTGTAGAGAACAGGACCTGCGTTCTCCTCCGGGATGCTCACAGTAGATGACACACTTTCCGCAACGTTGCTGCTAGAGACATTCCTGAGAAGCCTGAAGGAATGCAGCAAGTGTCTGGTAAAATATGCAAGGATCTCTGCAAGATTCAGGCCAAGTGCAGCACCTTTTTTTCCTGCAATATTGCTGCCTTTTTGTTAGTTTGCTTGAGAAAAGCTGTAGCCATTCTTCTCTGGAGGGATGAAGCAGCATAAAGGCCACTTAGGGTGCCCATCATGTATGGGAAGCCTTGGACCCATCATGGCTCTGCCATACAGGTTTGTGTAGCACCTCTTCCCCACCTCCAGAAGTCGGAGGGGAAACCACACAAGACAGCATTACAAACCTTCTTAATATGCTTGGTCTTGTCTACCCCTCATCCACCGCCACCACCACTAACACTGCAGATCTGTCCGGTCTGGAAATGAGAGTTCAAAAGCCTTTCCACTCTCTCTGCTGACTTTTATGCAGCTGCTAAGCTTGTGCTTGATGTGTTTATGTTAAGCGTTTGGTGTAAACGGGGCTTATTTTGCATGGCTGTCTGAAAATGTCCCCCGACCCCCTTTTCAAACATGGGCAAAAGACCAAGTATTTCTGTAAAGCTTTTAAAATCCTGTAGCCTACAGAAGACATTAAATTTTCTAAACCAAATTTGAACATTTTCAGAGAAAGCAGGCATTTTTTTTCTGGGAAAATGTTACATTGTTAAAAATGCTGAGTTTAAAAGCTTCTTTCAGATAATCCTTACCACTAAACTATACTAAAAACTAGAGAGGACAATTCCACACAAATTCTGCAGCTTCCAAAGGGTTATAGGTTCCTTTAAAAATTTGCCTAACACAGGCAGTATAGTGTAAATTCTTAGTAGAAATGAGGATTAGTAGCAGCACTGCACACACTGATGAGGCTGTAATATATCTCATATTTATTTTGGTCTCAGATCCATCATGAGAAGAGAAAGAGCTTGTAATTTCTTGATGAAGTAATTTAGTGAATGGGGGGCAAAGTAAGTAATTTAATGACTGGCTTAAAGAATTTATGTGACGGCCATGCAGTTCTTTTATCCTCTGTTACACAATGTGTTCATTTTTTTATGTCTAATGCTTTAACACAGTGTGTCACATTGCTAAACCCAAGATGTATGGAAAACCCACGTTCTCTGCGACAGAGAATCAGACTGCAGATGAATGAATTCCTCCTTTGCTGTTTGGAATCAGGACTTGTAGGCACAGCTTTTCCCAAGCTTTGTCACCCCGAGCTACGTAAGTGTGCTCAGACGTTTTCCAGCGGGCAATGCAGTATCGCAGCAACTCTTGCACCGGGCAGTGCTGAAGGACTCCAGAGACAAGGTGAGGAATGGTTTGAGCTGGGCTCAGCACAACGCTGAGATGCCTTTCTCTAGGCAGTCAAAAAGCCTAGTGGTGAGGGCCACGTTCAGAGCTCAGTAACACCGCCTAAAAGAATGCTAGATCACCTTAAGAAAATGCCACTGGATAATCCAAGGCCACAGGTGGCTGGGATCTCAGTTTGAATCTATCCATTGGCGTCTTGACAAATATTCATCTCCAGCATCAGTAAGTCAGGCTTTCTTTAGCTCCAAGACCTGCAGACCTCTCTGCAGAAACATTTAACAGCCTTTTTGTCATTTCTGGCCCGTGGTTACAGCACTTATTCTGAAAGAAAACTGACCTTTTCTTCATACAGATTGCATTCAGAAGCTCTTTCAGGTGTTGAAAATCACAGGATGCGTTGAAAATCAAGGATGAGAAGTAATCCATTGTTATTACCTCTCTTCAAACACCGCATTTATCTTTTAGGCAGGAAAAAAAATGAAGCATGAGACACCAGTGAACTGAGCCCCTTTACCTCTCAGAGAAGATTACATGGGAATTCAAATGTCCTGGTATAATTCACAGATTCCCAAGTTCACATGAACAGCAGCAAAAGAGGAAAATTGCTCCACATCCTGTAGAGAGGAAATGAAAGGTATCAGGAAGAGAAGAATGTGCTGTGTGGTGCGAAAATGCTGTTTTGATTCCTGATGCTAAACATCTGCCATATTTTTGTGTGGAATCACTTGACTTAGTGAGAGAACAGCATCTTCAGGATTGTGCAAAGCCTATTCCAGACTCGAGCTGTCTGAATTGGCAGCTGTGGGAACACCCACAGGAAGCATGGGACCCTGGAAGAAAAAGTGTAGGAGTACATCCTGTGGGGATAGATAAAAGTCAGAGACGGGCTATGGGAACCTCTTCAGAACAAACATGCAAATACAGTTTCGCAAGTCAAAGTCCCAACTGTTTGTTTAGGGGTTTGGTTTTTTTTGTTATTTGTTGCTTTTATTTGACTTTCACAGAACAGAAACAGAAAAAGGATCTCTGAAAAAAAGATGAATGAAATCAAAACCTTAGATGTTTTCTTTATTGTTTGGTGTGAGTTCATGTGCTTCATATGCAGCACCACAGCGTGCTTTTTTGCCTTGCGATAGAAGAATGCCAGAATATACCTATTTCTGGTCCACCGAGTTTGATAGCCTGTCTCCACAGACAGCCGGTAAGAGTAGTGCCACAGCAGAGCTGCCCATGACTTCTCCACTGTCACTGTTTCATGGACAAATGCCTCCTCTCATCCATCTGAAATTTTACAGTTACCAGCTATGAGACTGTTCATGGGCAAGAATAACAATGGGAAAGAATTTCACCCAATTATTAAGTGCTCCCAGTTACTGACATCGAGTAGAAATCGGTGTCATGCAAACAGACGGCTTCCCATGAACACCAACAGGTGACCGAGAGACCCTCTGCCGTAAGAACACACGATCCCTTGTACTCCCATCATCGTGGTAACATGGTCATCTTTCTTCTTACCTTTATATGCCCCACTGAATAAAGCTATGTGGATTTCTTTTTATCTTACCTGGATAACATTTTCGTTTGATATTTGTGACCAATATTTTCCTCAGTCTTTCAGCCAACTTTCTGTTATTTTTACAAATGATATCCCGCACAATTGATGCCCACAGATTGATTACACATTGTGTCAATTATTATTTCCTTTGTGTCTGAACATTCTTAATTCCTGTGTCACTGGGAAGGTTGAAAAGGAGTTTTAAGTTGACTTTCTGCCTACTATCTATTATTTCTTGTGTGACACATGCTATAAATTCTCATACTCTTTTTACTTTCCTGAGTAAATAATCCTAATGTTTTAAATTTTTTCTTACAAGGTAAATGTTCTCTGTAGTTCTCTGATATTCTCACTACCTGTCTGGAGTTCTGTGCCTGTCTTTTTTTTAGATGGGGTTACTAAAACCAAATGCAATAATCAAAATGAGGACATGGCATCCTAGATGCAACTTATAATAATCTCCATGTGATTGTCTACCCACTTCTAACAGGCAGTCTAAAAAGTCACTTTTTTCTGTCACACACCCAGAACAGACATTCACTGTTTTGTCCATGATGACTCCTAGGTCTTCGTGTTTCCCAGGAGGTTACTACGACATTCAGAACCCATTCATGTGAAAGAATAATTTAAAGTGTATTTCCATGTCCTTCTGTTGTTAGTTTCTTTTAAAAAACAAAAAATAAAAAGAAAGAAAGAAAGAAACAAATAAACCACCAGCTCAGTAGAAGTTTAAAGAAGTAAATATTTTACAAGTTATCATGCAGTGTGGAGAATTGGTGACCATCTCTCAAAGTGCCTTTTGATTCCCCAAATGCTGATGGGAAATATTCTGGAGGCACAAATAGACTGCAGATGTTGGAGAATACATCTTAGAATTCTGCTGAACATATTACCCTACTGGGAGGCTGTTTCGAGTCTCCAGGGACATTCCTTTGAGAGCCCAGCTGATTGTCTCATATTGAAACAACATGTCCGAGATACATTCCAAGTAAAAGAAAATAGAACAGGGGTATTCTGACCAAATATAAATCATGGGGCTAAAGGGCAGTTTATCTTCCTTCTTTCTACCATTCCTTTTCTCCCCCAATGAATACTCCCCCCAGGGAAACAGACCACTGGGTAAATGACTGCCAAACATGATGACTCAGACATTAGGCACTGTCCCCAAGTGCTTCACAGATGGTGTCTGGATGGGAAACCCAGAGCTTTCGGCACCATAAGCCTTGCTACTTTTTTTTAATCTTTTTTTTTTTTTTAAATTCACTGCAGCATTACTTCTGATCTCATGTCAAGCCCTTACAGCACTGTTGCCCCCCACAATGAATTCTGATCCTGACCTTATAACAACCGATGTCATTGGTACATAAAAAAGATAGGAGAGAAACTCTAGCAGACCTAGGGGAGTGGGAAAAACAAAGCTAAAATAAACACATTACTTAAAAGATTATCTTGTGTCTAATTGAAAAAAAATACTAGCATACATTTAAAAGGAAAAGAGTCTGCTGTGAAAGACAGGCGTACTGAGAAGTAGAGTACATTAGCACAATTGCTTAATAGTAGGTAATATGAAAGAAAATGTTCTCTGTACAGTTTTAATTGGTCTGCTTCTTTTTGTGGAATCCTGTTTGTTTCAGTAAAATCCTGTTCCTTTCAGTTTGCTTTATGTTCCCCAAAGCTAGCACATCTTGGGATGCACATCTGGACATGGGCAAGCCTGAAAGCAATGGCATATTTCTGTGCTTCTTCAGTACCGTATGTTGAGACTAGACACTGGAAAAGACCTCTGTGAAAAAAACCAGCTATTCCTCCTCCCATGAAGAGAAGCTCAAGCAAAGCCCTGTAAAGGCCTGCAGATTATGCACAATGAATCAAGCTATCACAACCATAAACAAAACATATCATGGGAAATGTGAAATAGCCCTTCCTCTCTCTCTCCCTCTCTCACGCACACACACACACACACACAAACCCAGCTGCAAAGGATAAAAAAGGAGGAATTGCACACTGAGAAGAACCAGGTCCAGCACGTATTTTTTTCTTCCTCTTCTTCCTCTCTTCTTTTTTTTTTAAGGTTTGCCACCAGTATCATCCATAAAAAACAAAAGAAAATTGTTTACCCCAACAGGAGAGGAGAAATAACTAGGTATTTTTGTGGTTTCATTATGTTTCAAAGATCATGGAGCAATTCATGGAACTTCTCCGATTTACACAAATTCAGCTGAGTAGTAATTCCATTTAAATTAATGGAGTTATTTGAGCATGTGTATAAAAGAGAGAAAATTCAGACGTTTTGCTGCTAGATTCAAAGTAAAAGGTCCCAGAATTAAAGCAGCAACTCTTCAGCCAGCCAATTCCTCTGTTATTTTAAGACGGAGCCTCTGATAAAAGTTGATAGCACCATGCAGAGCCAATCTCCCTGAGCCCTGGGGTTTACGCGCTGCATGAACCCTTGTAGCACCCTGCCTGGTGGACCAAGCCAGGGTCACAGACTCTGACCACCACGGGGTTCCTCACTTGGAGACGGTCATTTGGGGAGATGCTTCAGAGTCATTATGCCTGGAAATACACGCTTCTTAACAGCCAGTTGGTGAACTGCTAAGGAACCAATGGTGTAAATCAGCAGAAAACTAGCCAGGTTTCTAAAACGTGCCTGGCAGGCAGTTTTCAAACCCTGCCTGGTTTTGGAAGGAACTTTGTCAAAATTGGACCCTCTCCACAAAGTGCTTTGATGTTGATGAATCGGTAAATTCCAACGAAAACTTGTTTAGTCAGAATTTTTCTGACCAGCTCTACTTCCTCCTTCTGCCAAGCCTATTTACTAATGCTCAAACTTTCTGTGTGGCTCCAGGAGAAGGTTGTTTGCGGGGACCATCGCGGCTGCAGGCCCCTGGGCCTTCACCTTGGGCGCTCTCCCAGTGGGGTCCTCCCCTCCCGCATCCCCCCGGGAGAGCGGTAGCACAGCCCCATCCACAGCACAGCCCCATCCACAGCACAGCTCCGTCCAGACCTCTGTAGCTCAGGAGGCTTCGCCATGGTGACTCCAGTACCATTACCCCCATGTTACAGCCGGAGAAACTGAAGCGGAGAGAAATAACCAGTTAGGGAGCGTAACGGCAGCATTAAGAGTAGCCTGCCGCTGCCGATGCCTGGTCCCTTACGGAGTCCAACAGTCAGTAACATCTACTCAGGCATTTAGATTCACAGCTCCTGTTGTGAACTTGAGCCCAGCGTGGATGTGCGTGAGCCTGCGCGTAAAATGGGGAGGGAGGCTGGGAGAGAATAGGCCGAGATTGTACGAAACCATTCCTGTCCCAGGCTTGCAAAAACAATGCGTCGCGCTGAGACGAGGTGTTATTGTCTGCTTTTAAGTGTACCCTCCCTTTCAAGTTTTTCTTTCTTAATAAAGTATCTGAGGTCATGCTATTGTCATTAGAGCTTGGCGAGTGCTCAGCAGCTGTCACCGTGGCAGCAGGAGTGTGCCTGGTGCCAGTCCCCTTTGTCACGACAGCCGCAGCAATGTAAGGAGAAGGGCCTTGCAGGATGCAGGACAATACTGGGAAGGAAAAGGAGGGAATCCTCGACCTTGGGCCAGGGCCTGTGGCAGACTATTGAACCCTGCGCGTCTCGACAAGCCACAAGGAGTAAAAATTCTTGGAAGCTGCAAAGGTTGCAAGTGAAAACAAAAGATTCTATCGCGTAGGAAATAGAACAAAACGCAGAGAAATTTGTTTTGTTTTCAGAGATAAAATAAGCAAATAACCCTCTGCGAGGGTCAGGAGCGCTGCACCCTGCGGCACTGACGGCAGGGAGGAGGGCAGAAAAGCTGGAGGGACTCTGGAAGCAGGTAGGAAAGTGCTCAGCAGCTTTCCAAATCTTGCGCTGTGGGCAAGGGACTCCCTCACAGAAAAAAGGACGATGACGCTTTCTGCTAGAATCTAAAACATAAAATCATCTATCCAAACAAAACCCTGATGATGTAATATGGTCAAATAATTGCCTTTTGAGCCCATAGCTGAGGCAAGTGATAGAAGCAAATGAATCACCGCTACAGCGCTGTGCCGGTTGGGCGATCGGAAAAGCCCGGTGCGGGATAAGTAGCACCAATTTCCTTACACTTCTGCTAAAGCGAGAGTAAAACCTGCACCCGTGAGTGTCTGCAGGAATACACACTGAGGATGGTGTTACTGGTCCATGTCGACTTGTTAACTTAATAAAGTTTCACAGCTGACATGTTGGAGTATTTTGTCCCCTTTTTTAATTTGTGTTTATATCAGCAACACCCAGAAAAGTGACCTTGACTAGGAGCTGCTTAGCTGTTTCTTTCCTGCTCGCTTCTGATCTGAAGATCCACTCCAGAAATACCAGCAATTGCTAACCCACACCTACTAATCAGTGCAGTCTCTTTTGCACCAGAGATCCCGACATACGCTGTGTGCCCGACTTTCACAACTGTGTGGGTGTTCCTTTAGGACAGGAAGCAAATAAATAAATCACATCCCAACGGAATCGCCGGTGGAGCTTGGGACTGGTGGGATGTTACCCAGGCTGCAATTTGGCTGGGACGCCTGGGCCAGCACCCCTGTACTTTGAAAAATACCCTGGTGTTTTGAATGACCGCAAGCGGCCAGAACCTCAGCTTTATTCCTTATCCAGAAGAAAAATACCTTTTGGAGCAGAAAAGCCCCGCAGCGGGTGAGCAGGACTCACAGTGCCACCTGCTGAAGCACCAGGGCTGCTCGAGGCGGCAGCAGACATCCCTCCCAGAGGCTGGGGAAGGTCTGGCTCGATGGCCATTGTGGCCAGACTGATATTAGCACCGGGTTGTCCTGCCCAACTTCCTACGTGTAAATATCTCCCTTTGGAAAAAAAAAAAAAAAAAACCAAAACAAAAAAACAATGCACCTCAATAGATGGTGGGGAGAGGCATAGGGCGCTGTGGCACGGTGGGAAGGTGGCAAGGGATCGGGTTTTGCGAGGCGAGAAAGATGCTCGCCTTCCAGCAAAGCTTTGGGTCACAGCAAGTCTCTGTGCCAGCAGCCGGGCTGGTTATTACCCTGAGACAATACAACTTGTTCTCTTTCTTTCTCAGTAATTTCACAGCTTCCAGCCCCTGCTGGAGTCCTCTGCTCCCCTCCTCCCCACACTCTAGTCTGTGGATCCATTGAAAAAAGATGCTGGTAAAGCTCCCTCATACTTAAAAGGGGATGGTTAATGGCAACAGATGAAGGACGCATCTTTTAAGCAGCTCCTTTTGCCTTTTTTCCATCCTCTCCCTTGTCAGCATGGTACTGCAGGTAGCTAAGACTTGAAAAAAAAGAGAATGAGACGGAGAGTTCCCCCCTTCCTTGTTGTGTAGTCAGTAACAGCAGTAGGACAGACCCACGTATGCCCCGACAGCAGGTGCATTATTCCCTTCAGCTATTTCCACCATAATAGCCCCCATGTAGACTGTCCCTCTCTGGTATGATACCACTATCTGAAATGATAGAAAGCGTCTGAAGAAGCGGAGAGTGTCCCTGGTGCATTCAATAACAGAGAGGAATGACGCCGGGACGTGAATAAACAGGACTGGTTTTGTCTAAGTTCTGGTATTGTAAAGTCTTTCGAGAGGGCATGATAAAACCTCAGAAATGAAGCAGGAAGGCAAACATACAGTATCTTCCCTGTGAGAGTAAGCAAATCGTATGCACAATCTACAGAATAAACTGGTGGAGGGGAAGAGGCCAAGTTGGTGGGCAACAGAGACATTGCACAGCTGAAATGGCTTGCGGAACCTGTGTGTGGCATGTATTTTTCCAGGCATGCCTGTATCAAAGAGGTTCACATGGTACTCAGATCAGCCATCCTTTCCCTTTCCCTTGTACCCTGCTTAACGTTATTTGTGTTTACCATCTTTTCCACTTTTTTTATATTACTAGTAAAAAAAAAGAAGACAAAAAAAATCAGTTTCTCAGCTGCTCATAAACTCTTCTACAACCTTTCTGTAGAGAAGAAACAGAAGGGGGAAGGGACGAGCAAATGTGGCATTGGCTCTGTGACTGTGGTTTTTGTTTCCATAAACCTTAGAGCACAAGAATGCATGAGATATTTACACAAATCTTTCCACAATTCCTGTGGCCTTTGGGAGCATTGCATTTGCATGACTTCACCACTGTGGCTGGTTTGTGCTTTCTCAGCAGCATTGCCTGCAACAGGGAGCAATCCTGGCCATTCCCAGTAGTTCTCCCTCTCCCACCCTCAGATACGATCACACCAGTGCATGTTTGATACAAGCTATGTTAATGCAGGAGTTCCTGTCCTGCTTGTTGTCCAGTTTCCCAGGAATGGTACAGGAAGTTTCCCCACTCATCTCATAAATACAAGAAGAGAAAAAAGTTATAGTCAAAGAAAGTGTTGGTCATTTAGATCTTGGGGAAATATCAAGGGATATGAGAAGGAGGAGGATGCTTCTGGAAGGTTACTGAAGTGAGATAGAAGTAAGTTGGTCAAACACATAAGCAAAAATTCAAAACATAGCCCAGCTTTTGCATCAACAACTCACTACATGCCCTGCATTACAGGATGGTGGGAAGCTGAATGTCATGGAGGCAGTGTCTCCAAAGTGAACAGGCTACTGAAGAAGAACTTGGCTTCTGGGGCTCAGTCCTCTGCTGCCCTAATCGGGGACCTCCAGCTTTTGGTCTGTCTACACCTCATTTTCCCAATCTAATAAAGGGACGGTGCTCAACTTTTGCAATACTTTGACTTTGCATGAAAAGTGCTGTGTTACGACCAAGGCATTTTTCTCACTGACTGGAAATATCAAGTCACCCAACGCACAGGCTGCCAGCTGGGGAAACACAGCCGTGAGGTCTACAAGGCCACGCGGTCTTGCCCTTTCTCACCATTGCAGCTGTGGTGGCAGCTCTGGCTTCTCCAGTGCTAGAAGTTGTCTTTAAAAGGGAGGTTGCACCCTGGGTGTTTGTTCTGGAGGATTTGGGGAGCGGGGGTGGCTAGTGAAGAAGAGCGCATGCCGCAACGCGGAGCTCTCAGGACTGTTGCCGTGGACTTTACAGGGCAGCCAGGTTGCCTGAAACCCTGTTCAAAGCATCTCTCTTCCCCACTCTGGCTGAGCCTGCAGGAGATCCAGCCCAGAGGCAGAAGTAATAGCAGATTCATTTGCAGGAGTTTAACACTTGATATCAGAACCAGTGTGTAATGACATAAGGCAGAAGCATAACCACAGACGGCTTGTAAAAATTCAGCTCTGTCCCTCGCAAGCGAATCCATAATTAAAACTACAACTATAGTCCATTGTACTTATCCAGCAGGAGGACTCACTCCCGCTACCACTTGAGTCAGCAAGTTTCTCTATTTACAGTAATCCTTTACTTTGTCTTTCTTTCATTATTATTAAAACAATTTAAAACTCTTTAATGTCAGCCAAATGGTGTTTCAAATTATATTTTCCAGGAAAAAAAAAAAAACAGACAGTTGAGTGTTCAGAGGGGAACACTTAGTTATGTTATAGTTCAGCCTGAGACACTCTGGTGACTCTTAGAAAGTGTTGAAATTACAGGTTCATGACGTACACAGTGTTGAAACACCATGTTACTGCAACGCTTGGTCCAACACGAACTTGCAATTTCAACACTTCCTAGGTCTTTTGTGAAACCCCATAACTGACCAGAACAAATGTAAATTCCCAAAAAGTCTAAAGCAATGTGCTGTACAATAGCACAGAATGGAAAACCCATTTAATTTCCAGCACTGCTACCCTTACACAGGGCAATCATTCTCAAAGTATGTTTAATTTGTAAAAAACCTGTCATCAGGATTAGCTGCTCTCACAGCAAGATACTGGTCTCAAAGCATGACTGGTCTGATCCGGTAGGGTAATATCTATATTATTCCAACTGCTTAACTTTTTTCTTGGTGTCACAAAAAATCCATCAGGGAAGTACCTGCCTCAGCCTAAGCAAAGGATATTCATCAGTGAGCTCCAAAATGTGCTGTCCTGGAGCTTAGCAGAGACCATAATAACAAAATGTTAAACAGAGGGATAAAACCTTCTCGACCAAAGGGAAGCTGCAATTTAAAAACACAGCAAAATTTGATATTTAAAAATACACCATGGCATTATTTCAAAATACCATTTGTTATACAAGCAGGAGGCAGCGGAGCAGGCAGGATCACGGCTCGCACGGTGTCTGTTTTGAAGACGAGGAGAGTACAGGATTTGTGCTCGACCTCTTCACAGGTTACACTTAGCTCATGCGGTTTCATTTACAAAAGAAACGAGTTTTCACTCAGGGGAGATGCTGAGAAACAGCTTCATGCCCCAGCTCCTGTAAGCAGCTCGTATCAGGAGACTCCCACAGCCGAAGCCAGCAGAGATGCAGCCACCTGGAGCACTTGGCAGGATGGGGACGCCCGGGTTCCTGCCCCTGCACCGCGCTCGTGTGTCACCACTCAGGGACGGGGAAGGAGACAGATAGAGTAAAATGAACCCTCAGCTTGAGAGTCCGCACAAAAGCCAAGTCTCACATGGGGGTTAAGTGGGACTGGCAGGGACATCAGCCTGCTGGAGGAATCCCACCTTCATATATCATATGCATATATCACCTTCCAATATGGAGATGGAATGGGAGTTTTAACAATACATGTCCTTTCGTTTATCTGGCTCTGTTCTGAATATTTAATGCTAATTTTAGTACTTGGACAGTTGGGAAGGGGTGAAACAGAATAAACATGTTGTGTGTATTAGGCGGTAAATATATAGCCCCCCACGTACCAGCTTGGGTTTCTCCACATCAATTAAAACTGGAATAACAGCAGAAACAGCAGTTTTGGTGTTATATACAACTACAGTTCCCATTTATTTTTAGAGAACGTAATTTCTTAAGATAGCAGAGAGCTTACTTGGAAAATCATGATAAATTATAATAGCCTCTCTTCTCCGCGACTTCTTACAGAAGCTGCTTTTTTTTGGACTGTTGCAGAGTGCTGCACACTAGGAAGAAGGTACTTAGGATAGGATTTATTTGTAGCTGTGAGCCAAAATACATATTGCCTTAGACGAGAGTCAGTATTATCACAAAGAACCATGCCGACTGGGGTTTCATGAAATTGGACCTGGGTGTCAGATTTTAGCTTGGTAAAGTTAGCAGCTGGGATGAATTGGACCAGAAATGTGCTGTGTAACAGGATTTCACTGGAATACTTGTGCACAAAAAAAAAAAAAAAAAAAAGTATGTGGAATATGTCACGCTAACAGTTGACAGTGTAGCTGCAACACCAAACATTAACTAAATAAATTCCATACGTAACACAGGCACAGAAAAACTTCAGGAAAGCGCCTCAGAGCTGCATAGCCTCGCGTCTATAAATCTCCATTAAATCAGTTTGAGTGGGGCGAGTGTTAGAGACAGAGCTGCCAGAAATAGCTCTTTTCCTGCAAGATGTAGAAAAGATTACAGCTGAGATTGAGACGGCGGGGTGGGGAGGGAAAGCGGGGCGGGGGGGGAGAGAGGCAAAGGAGCGGAGCTGGAGGAGGCGGGGGAGCTGCGAAAGGCATCTCATAAAAGTCCCATTTGTTGGAAGGCTGCAGGAAGTGGAGGCAGCTTTGGCACACGTGTCCACGGTGCTAAATTAACTGTTAACACAAATAATCAAAGTGCAAGGCCCATCAAGCCGCTGGCGCCAGCAAAATGAGGGAGCGGCCAGGTCAGCGCTGCCTCTGGAGCGAGCGGGCTAGCAGGGGGAGACCAGCGGGGACAGGATGGAAGTGCTTACAGAACACGCTGACCCACTGACAGAGGAAAACACCGCTGCACTCCTGCTTTCCAGCTATTGTGTGCAGAGCGTCTTCGGCGTGTATTTTTATTTTGCATTTACTTACTATGTTTTATGTAAATTCCTTTCTATTTCGTTTCCTTTTTCTTTTAATTATTTTTGTCAGCAAGACACCGCAGTTGGGAGGCTGGGCACCCCGGGGTGAGTTGCAGTACAGCTCAGCCTTTATTTGCAGCAGTGCCGGAGGAAGAGCTGAGCAGCTCAGAGGAAGAGTTATCAGCCACAAAAGCACCAAATGCCCCCCAGCGCTACCCTTCAGAAGAAAAAGCACTGCTCTTCAAAAACAGATGCTGAAAAGCAATCATGGGCGGGGGTATTTCCACCTGCTTTGCTCTCTCTCCCTTTCGGGGGAGCCTACAGCCCCGTTTGGCAGTGCAAATACGACGGAGGCACCTCGGTAGGTACCAAGGCAAAGCAGCCACCCCGGCACGAAGCACGGAACCCGCCGCAGCCCAGCGCTTGGGCTCTCTGCAGAGCGGAGGCAGACAGGGTGGTGGTACTCGCTCCCGCCGAGTAGGATTAGACTTGTAAGCAAGCAGGAACGGCTCCTACAATCGAATTTTGACACGCTGAGGTTCACTGAAAGTCTCAAATGATCTCATTGTATTGTACTGTGGAAACAGAAATTGCTCCGCTCTCGGCGAGATAGCTCAGTGGAAAGGCTGCCTGGTGAGCAGCTTCCACCACACCGAAATAGCCGGGGTCCTGTGCCGGATTCGTTGGCTGCTTCACTCGGCTTCCTGACACAAGACAGCTGTAAACCCACTTTAACTGCCCAGTAAAGCCAGGTTTACAACTACTTGACATGACCAAAGCACCGCAGAGCAATCACAGTGCAATGGTGAATCAGGCCCTGGAATTACCGGGATCTTTCACCTCCTTGCCCAGGTACAATACATACAGCTAGACGCTATAATAAAACACATATATATCATATACACGTGCTATGTACATGCATATTTACATCACACGCCTTGGCTTGGCTTTTGTCGGATATACATGTATTCTCTACAGATACAGCTGCGGGCGCATATATTCTCAAAAAAAAAGCACTTGCAGTTACAAGGTGTTGCAGTAGAGAGCATGTATCATTGCTTAGCATAATATATGCTCCAGAAAACAAAACCCAGAAATTAGCATTGATCCTCAATCACATTACTTACAATTATAATTACCTATAATATATAATGAGTAATATGACACAAAAAGGTATCGTTTCAGTGAGGATACACATCTTCAGAGCATCTGAACAACCTTAATTATGACTCTAACTCATAACTGAAAGTATAAAAACCTCATGTATCTTTAAAAAGTTCTCATTAAATTTACCTCAGCCAAGAGATAGCAAAATGCTGAATAAAAATATAGGGGAGAGGGTGTATAATCTTATCATAGGGCACAGTCATTGCTTTTAGTGAAGAACTTACTAGTAATTAAAATTACAAACAAAATCATCATTAAGTTTGGCAGTAGTATTCGCACGTATCCTAGAAACAACATTTCAGTGAGGTTTAAATTTGTAGAAATTACATGGAATCTTCCCTGTATTCCACAGGGTCACTTTGACCTGTATGGGATATGAAGTCTGTGGTAGATTCAAAGATGTATCACAGATCTAACAGTATTGTAGATCAGTGCCTTTAATATAGGACATCATCCTTAGCTAACTTTGTAAACTTTAACTGAACCGTAGCCAGCTGCGTGATCTGTACAAAGAACATTCAGGAACTTTAGCAGCAGACATCTGATGTGATCCAAGGAGCAGGTATAAAGATAATTTGCTCGTAAGTCAGTTAGGTTTTTGTAGACTTTTACAGGACAGGAAAATGTAAGATCTCTCCGGAAAAGAAATGGGGAGAGAGACAGGAAAACAGAGACAGAGAAAGAAACAGAGAGAGAGAAAATAATACTGTCACAGGCCAAAATTACTTATTATTACCCTTTGCCCCCTTCTTGATAAGGGTTAAACCAACTTCACTGAAAACTTCCATGTGTAAAAGTCAACTAGACACAGACAGAATTTTTCTGCAGGGGGAGTGGGCAAAGTTACAGAAAACCTGAGAACCGTGACTTACACCAGGGCTTAGGTGGCCCCTGTTGTACGTGTCGCTATCAGGTTTACCTTTATGGACACATTATGGCCCCCCTTAAAGATACCATTGTATGTGGGTGCGTGGGTGGGTGAGTGTACACATGTGTCAGAGACAGCAAGTGCTATCACAGCTACCAAATTAACGGAAAAGCTATAATTACTCTGAAAAATGTAAGCCAAGCACGGAGTAGGCAGGAAAAAGCTAACTGCAAATTTTAAGGACTACAGGATCTTTGTTAACTGGATAAGAAAATTAGAAGAAAAGTCCATTAAACAAAATGTGTATGATTAAGAGCCCCTTGTCTCACCCTAAGCCAAGTTAGAGAAAGAATGTCATTGTTACAGTTTGATAAAAACTACTGAAGATACGAAGAAACCAAGTCAGAAAAACAAAGTTCCAGACATATAAAGATGAGATCGCTCCAAACACATCAAGATTGAGTAAGAGCTAACTTGGCTCCTATTCTACAACTCATAAATCCAGCCAAAATTTGTTATTAGAGTTTTCAGAGTATATTACAGTTAGCACTAGCTGTGTAACATTTAGCATAGCCAGTTACATGGCTATCCCTTTTCCAATACGCCTGTTTGTAAAGACACCACAGCCTTGGGTCTGGTGTTCACCGCATCCAAACCTTGGGGTAGGGCTCTCCACAGCACTTGTCCCCGTCCTGTGCCTCCTGCTGCCTGTGGGACCTGCTGAAGTGTGGCACCGCTTCATTTTGGCCTGGGTTTCCTTCCGACGAATACTCTGGCATAAGAAGAGCAGTCCAACAAGAATTTGGGACATAACTGAGCCAAACTCCTGTGAGAAGACATGGGCACAGGGGCAAGTAGATTTCCTGCTAAGTGATGCAACATACATCACTCTGACCCCACTGCTGATTCACACAGGTGTGATATAAGAATGATCCCCCCACCCTCCTTTACTTATTTATATTTCTGACATTTCAACTGTCAGGAAGGGATTTCTCTTCCCCACTGCTCAAAGCTAAGACAACAAGAACAAGACCCTCACTTCTGCAGGAGAGAGGGGGAACAAAAATTCCTTCTTCTTTTCAGAAGGACCTTAGACAAAGTAATTCAGGAGACTGCTGTAGATCCAGACTGGGAAGGAAACCAATCACTCCTTAATACATAGGAAAGAATGTCTCCTAGCCCGAAAGAGTGAAGGTCAGATAAAAGGGGAAAGTGAGCCTGGGCCCATTTGAAAAGCCTTAGCCTGGGGTTCAGAGGCATTTTTATGAATTAACATCTAAACGTCAGGAACCCTCCACTAACATCCGTACATGAAAATCATAGAAATGATCATTCCACCCATTTTTTCTGTTCTCAGTAAGACTCAAAATATCCAGAATAGGAAATATCAATGCAGCGAGACAACCAAAACTGTAACAAACAAGGAAGAAAGAAGCAGTGAGGGTTTACCGGAGACAAAGTGGGTGGGAAGACACGGACAAAGTATTCTGTGCAGAGGTATGTTCTTCCCACTCCCCGTTGTTTGCTTAAATCATTTCTGTGTACCTTTTGCAAGCTCATTTCTAAACTCTCGAGAACCCAGAGTTGTAACTGGAGAACACGCAGTGTAACGTGGCCAGTATGTTTGGGAACGATCTGTCATTTGGCCTTTATCTTCTACACGAGTAAAGAATACCTAGTCTGTGCAAGAAGAGAGTCACAAGTCCAGTATGACACCAGCATTGCGTAATGTACACCCCTAATGAAAGCTCTTAGATATGATCACTGGCAGCCAGGCTCCGGAAGCACAGGCGTGCATGGACTGCAGAATGAGTTAACACAAGTTGGGATGGAGGCCATCTACCAACGCGCTCGCTCAAGTACAAGCAAAATGCAGTAGTTTGCTGCTGCTTATTTCTGTGATTAATTTCCTTCAGTCGTTTTCCAGACAGTATCAGTGAAGCTTCTTCCTCCACAGGGTACTACATGCTTGGAAAGACCAGTGGCCTCCCAAATACCATGCATGTTAAAATTGGAAGTTCTCAGACTTGTATTAAACCCTTTCACTCAACTCATCCAAACAAATGTCAGATCACGCAACACACCATATAATGCAAAAAGATTTCCAGATCTAGTTCCAGGCAAATTTTTTCCAGCCTCTTTCTGACGCAGCGTCGTGCAGCATCACTAGCTCAGACCCTAGAAGCAGTAGTCTTGTTAGTACCCTATGGCACCAAAGCAAACTAGCCCTGCGTCCTTCTCCCCACCCCCAGCAGGACTAATAATCTCAGCTGTAGAGCTACACTGAAGCTTTCAGATCCCAAGCTAGCTCATCTGATGGTGGTTCAGGGATGTCTACACTGCTTTACATTAGAGATACATACTTTCATACCCTTGCCCATTCTCACAGCCATGGTTGCCCATATAGGCAAAGCTGCTTGGGCACAATCAAATTGTCAGGTAACAAATCTAAGAATGTCGAGAGGTCTGACAGCAAGCCCCCATCTATGCATGTTACTATCCCTGTGGTAACAGAGTAAGTGTGTATCTCATTTCAGCAAATTAATATAAAGCTTATTTCTCCAATTTAGTTTTCTCACAGCAAAAATGAAGTGATGCTGGCACAACTGTACCAGTCCAGAACTGGAGATACACAGCAGTTAGAACTTTTAGCTGATACAGAGAGAGGCAAAAGCCAAAGTGAGATACTCAAAAGGCAGCTCCTAGTCCTATACAGACAGGGATGCACCCCAGGGTACACTCGCTTAAGTCCTTATTTCCCCCAGGTCCTGCCAGGCTGTGAAATGCATTTCCCACCAGCCCTCCAAAGGCTTGAAAACTGTTTGTATTTGACCCACAGCCTTTAATAAACATGCAGGAAAACACAGAAGAATGGGTTTGGTGAAGAAAATTTTCCCGTCATTCTGCAAGAAGATAACAAATACAGGCTACAACTTTCAAAGGATTTACAGTTCCCAGTTCAGCTCCATATCAGTACGCACAATGAAAAATGAACTTGATTTAACTTTGACTTCTTGTATCTTCAGCAGAAGTCCAAGAAAAATGGTCACTAAGAACGGTCACCAGACACTATTTTCTAGAGGATTGGGTAACGTAGCTATTCCTATGGGATTTCGGAAAGGCTGACTGCAAAATGCCATTTATTTCACTTCCATTTTCAAAACAGGCAATTCTTGAACTACTGACAAGTAAACCCAAGAACTCCCTGTTTCATAACCAAGGTGTCCACCTACACTAACCTAATGTGGTTTGCTGCCTTTAGTTTCCAGGCTACATGTGATCCCAGTCTCACACAATAGGCAGTACTTAATATTGCCCAAGTGGCCTTAAATAATCCTTTCATTTTCAGTTGCCATTAATCCATGAAAGGAAAGAACAGGCCGCCTGAACTAGCACTTTCTCAGTTTGTTCTATCATGAACTGGTTTTTCTCAATGGAATTGTGCACAAGCAGTAAAGATAGCCATGCCAGGAGAGGAGGGGATGGAAAGGAAAGAGGCTTTTTACTCCTGAGGGCTTTTCCTCTTTCCTCATAGTTTTCTGCATGATATAGCTCCTCTTTTCATTGCCCAGCAGGGAACTGCAGAGGCCAGAGGCAAATGTTCCCTTTGGTCTTAGCGCATTCATGATGGATTCTTGTTTTAAGAAGAGGTTATTAGTTGTTTGCTCTTGAGTGTTATATCATCACCATTACAGCAAAGCTGGTCTCATTCTAAATTTCGTTTATTGTTTGGCACACACAAGACATCTTGGGTTACACAGCTAACATCCCTTTATGCACCGAAGTCAATGAAAACCTTTCCATTGGCTCCAATGGTGCCAGATGAAAAGTTGCAAAGGTGCTGAAAAAATGATCTCTTCTGGGCTTAATTCTATTTCCACTGGTAAAATTCCCTCTGACTTTGACAGGAGTTGCTGTAAGTCCTCTGATTTAAAGAGCTTTTTAGAAACCATGAAACCATTCAGCTATCATATAAGCTTCTCTTGATAAGGAACACTCATGGACCTTGAAGTCTGTTTATGTTGCACCTTGTTAATAGAAGTTATCATTTAAAAATGTCTTGGCTACCGTTTATATTTTCAGTACTTATGCTATAGTTCATATAAGTTACTGTAGAAGTAGCAAAAGCTACTACAGAGATAACCAGTTAGGGACAGTATCTAGTTGAATTTTTAAAGCATCACAGCATTTCCAAGTTCTTGACAAATAATGGAACATTGCTGATCCTGATCAGAAATTTCACCAGTGAGGGCTTGTACCTATCTGCTCTCTTATACAGCCATTTTCAGTCCCATTTTTATACAAGTTTCATAGTTCGGGAAAACATAACCTAGCCTCATCTCAGTTCGTAACTTCCCAAGGCTCATACAGCAAGCAAAAGATTCCTTTGAAGCTTTTCCAGTTTTGTAATAACACTGATGTGCAGGAAAAGATCCATTATTCAAAAAGACTCTGCAGTAGCCATATGCATGGATTAAATATAATTTTTATCATTTTTCATTTTTCAGTAACTTACTTTTTTAAGCATTATTTTACTTAATAAACTGAGACATTTAATCATGCACACAGAAAATCAATCTTCCATATACTTAGGGTCTGGGTGGGAGGTGCTTTCTCTTTATTTTGTTTTTTTTGTTGTGGTGCCTGAAGGATTATTTTTCCCATCCCAAAATAGTTTGTGTTATCATGTATTAACTTCAACAAGTTCAAGAAACTACAACCAGAAAACTCTCAACGTTCAAAGAAGAAAAAAGGCACCTTTTATCTTATCTGTTCCACACATACTTTTAATTCTGAGTCTGACATCATTGCTGGCAAAACCTTCATAGTTACCAGAGAACTAACAAGTTCACTACGGTAATGAGTTTCAAAATGTAAACTTACAGAATCTCTGTTTACAGACGTCAGCATCGAAGAGTTTGAAAACTCAGAGTGTTACCTGATGCTTCTCAGAACACTGACTTTAACTTTTCCGCTCCCTACTGCTTTGTCACCTCTGCTAGCGCTGGAGACAGAGTGAAAGAACTCCAGTACAAACGACCAGGTTTACTTTGTAAAGAGTTTCAGACCTGAATACAGTTAAAACCACCCTAGCTGACTGCAAATTCTTTCAAGCTTGCTCTGTATACGCCATAAAATTAACTAACCCTCCCTTCTGTTCTGCTCCAACCACCGCTCTCTGGGACTGGAGATTCCCATATTCCGATACTTTAATTCATAGTGCACAACAGAAGAGAAAGGAAATGTAGGTTCTTGGGGAAAAAAAAAAAAACCCACAGCTTTATACAACTATTTCAACAGCTAATTTAAGACGTTTCACACATCTCTAGGTTTGCCATTTGCACCAGAGCAGGATCTAGCTATGCCAGTTAATTATTTGAATAAACTGTCCACATTTATTAACCACCTAATTTTTGCAGTGAATGTCAAGTATTGATGCCCGGTATTTGGGAATAATTGTTTCCACAGAAAATTTTGTTTTCAAGGTTAGCAGGATGAGGTCATTAAGGGAAGTCTGGGTCCTGTTACGGATAACAGAGCACTCCCATCTGCTTTCTCTGCTTTTGCACGGTATTCCTGTTCTTGCACAGGTAATGCACACAAATATGCCTTATGTGTTTACATACCAGCAGATATTTGGCCAAAATTTTCAAATGTGAGCACCTGCCATTAGAGAGAAAAAAAAAAAAAAGAAAAAAATCATTTTTTGAACACCTGCTTACGTGCTGGGATCAGCGGAGGTGCCAGCAAGCCCTCACAAAGTTACTTCTTACACCCTTTCCTTGGGCTGCAAGACAAGCCCGTGCTCTCTTCTAGCCAGGGCTACGGCAAAGCAGAAACACTTGCCCAAAGACCAGCAAAGGCAGAATTAACAGCAGCCTCCGGGCAACGGAGGTGGCACTGCAGCAGAGCAGCAGGTGTTCAGCTCTTCCTCTCCTACCCACCACAAAAGCTCTGTTTCTGCCTTTATTAGTATTTTTCGTGCTTCATCTTGACTTTCTGTTTGTTTGTTTTGAGGAGGAACGAGGCAACAGCCTCGTCAGGGCTTCAAATACTGCCGTTACATGCCACAAGTGGGAAGGAGCTGGTTAGGCGGCTGGAGAGGGAGCCGCCCGGGAGGAGGGGAGGCGAGAGGGGCTGCGGGCAGGAGGGAGAAGCAGGACGGGTGCCGCTGGGCTCCTCCAGGCCATTACACAAGCTCTTCGGCTCTCTCTAAGCACCGTGACCTTCTCTGGGTATTAAATAGGGTTGTTTTGTTTTCTTCGAGCTAGGATGATTCCTGCCACGTATTTGATATTAGAATCTCTCTCTAGTGGTTTGCAAGTATTCGATCCCCTAGGGCTTGTGATGCTGGATCCACTAATGATTCACACAATGGCATTAATGTCATTCATGGATGAAACCACATTTCCTTACCCTACAGGGTGAGAGCGAGATGGGAAGACTGTGGCTAACATTAGGAAGGGACTGGGTGGGAAATAAAGATTGAAGTATTCAGGTCAAAAGACAGTGGGTGGCTAAATAAAAATCCGTGATTTGTGATCATTTTGGAGGTGGGGTGAACAATAGAGATTTCACCCTCAAATGCCTGAGGACCCAGCACTAAAAAAAATAAACAATAAATGACCCCCCAAGTGAGCAATTTAAAACCATTCTCTTTGAAAACAGTTCTTGAAAACGAGTTGGCAGAACAGTTAGATCTCCCCACAGCAATGCATCATGAGATCACGTACAAGGAAACAGCAGAAGTATCAAAGCATGCTTTACTCGAGCATGCCCTTAGTTGCTCTGCTCTCTTAAACTAGGCAGCCCAGACCAGTGCCTAACGGCAGAGGCTGCGTGAGGAGCTGAGTAGACATTGCCAGCCAAACAGTGGCTCCAATCCTTCTTGCCTTTGAGTTGGAAATGGGGCTTTTAATTTATAATTATTTAAAATAATCACAGCAGACTGAAAGTAAAAACTTAGATTTAATTGCTAATGTGCATGCAAATTTTGAAGGAACATTTCACACACTCATTTCCAGGGGAGCTTCCACCAATAAATGGTGTGAGGAAGGTGAGAAATAACACAGGAATGTAGGAGACAACAACTTCCAGGAGGACGAAGGGACTGAGCCAGCCGATTGAGGATGGCACGCAGGAACACTTATAGCCAAAACACAAAAAGAAGGTCAAAATAAAAGCAAAAGGGAAAAAAAAAAAAAAAAAGAAAAAAGGAAAAAAGTCCCTGAAGAAATGCATCAGAATTATCTGCCTGGGGGAGGATGCTGAGAGCACCAGAGCGATCAGCTCAGAAACACATGCCAGAGAAATTTCCAGCAGAAAGGTCTGTTCCAAGGCTGGGACAGACCTAGGTGACTCAGAGGGCCTTCCCAGCTCTGGGGTGGAAGAAAGAGGAAAGATTTCCAGTTCCTTGTAAGAAGAGAAAAAAACTTGGATCAGATACCAGCCTAATAACCAAGGTGCACATTTTGTAATCTCAAAACGTCCAGACTGAGAAAATATACATTGTTCACTGGTTAACAAAACACAATAACTGTCAGAAAAGGGGCTTGCATCTTGATTTGTGGATATAATTTATATGCAGGAGAGTCTCAGCTCCAGCTTTAGTTTTGTGGGTGCCAATCCTACCATTTAAGGATTTGATCTCGGAGACAGCTACTCCTCTGAGCCACGCCACTGACGTAATTTCCCAGCGAAGTCCCCTTACACCCACAAATCAGGTGCTGAATCCCTTTGTGGGATAGTAAAAATGCTGGCACAACGAACTGCCAATGTAAAATTATTCCTGAAAGTGAGAGGGACAGGTCAAAGCCCCTTTAAAAAAACAAGTCCTGGTGGCTATGCAGAAAGGGATTATATTATGCTTAGCTAGTGCGTGGGTGCAGAGAACAAGGGACAGAGACAGTCTTCCTCGGTACGCCCTCCCCGCAGCCCCTTGCGAGGCGGAACATATAGGCAACATTTCAACCTCAAATCCACAAACAGATCGGGATACACTGGAGGAGAGAGAGACAGATTCCTTGTTTTTTAATAAAAGGTAGGATTAGGAAAAGACGTAGGTGGGGAAGGTGTAAAGCAAGCATGCAGGCAGTCCTTACTCCGCTTCCCTCTTATACTCATTGCTCTGAAAAGTGGACAAGCCTTAGGAAGAAATAAGACACATGGCTGTGGGTAAAGGGGGGGAGGAATTAGAAACTGTAATTCAATCTAATATTTGAGGCTTGGCAAATGCACCTATGGGATTTCATGAAAACCCCCGAATCTTTTTCATTTCGGAGCAATTAACCAGATCCCAGCATCGCTGGCTCCAGTGAGCCGCTTAGCTCTCTGTTTTATTACCCATTTCCTTTCCCCCTCGCCAGCACTAGCTCCCATCCTCGCACTTGGGGGAAAAAAAAGGGGGGGGAACCCCCCCCACACACTGTTACAATGCCACAAAGGGGCCACCACAAACAAGTGCCAGCCAGTGCATTTCAGAGCAAACACAGAACACACATAAATGAGGCTCACATTTGGATTAAAACGCTGTTGTGTTCAGGCATTTATGTGTGGCATAATTAAAAACATCCAGCCGTAATTTAATAGTTCCCACCAAGCACAGACATAAAGTCTAGCAATTTTTTCCCTCTGCATATTTAACCCTTAGAGACAGAAGGAAGAGGAGGCGGGGGGGGGGAGCAGGGGGAGGGAGCAGGAAGCTGGGGAGAGACAGAGGTCTTTTGAACACATTTTTTTTTTTCCCTTCCTTTGTGTTATTCTAGTTTGCTTTTTACCTTCTCTGATCTTTTCCTTCTGCAAAGACAAAGCAAATATCTTCTGGATGCTATAGAAATAGGAATCGCATTCAGATCGCATTTCTGTAGTTCAACAGCGGTACGGCTGGGTACAGGCTCCTCAATTTGCAGAGAATAACATCTGTAGCTGGATGCACTGATTCACAATTTGTGAAAATGCCAGATTTTTCAGGCTTAAAAATCAGCTACTAAAGAGACAGACTAATTTCACCACCATTACTCACCCTGAGTACAGTCTTTCTATTCAGAGCGGCCCTTCTAAATCAAAGGCAGTAGTGACAGGACTAAGTACAGCGTTAGGACACGAAGGATAAACCAGCATTTGCAGCACTAACTAAGCATCCAGGACACCAGGGTAAGTTCAAGTCCCTGCTCTGCCACATCGCTGATTTTCAGAGAGGCATCTCTTGCGGCATTTTCAAAAATGCCCAGCTATGAGAGCGAAGCACCCGGGTAATGTCGCATCTGTACCACTGGAAATTTGAATGTTTTAAAGTTTTTCACCTCTCCCCATGTCAATTCCCTGTAGGCAGAGTTGGGATGATAACATTTTCCTCCATCCCAAAGTAGGTTACAAATAGAAACGTATTAAAGTTTGGGATGTGCTCAAATCCCAGAGCAAGGAAGAGAGTTAATAAAGAGTAGAAAATCTGCTTGGCCCTATATTTCTAAATGCTGAAGTCTTTGTTCAGGCAACAGCCCACTACCTTGACTTGGCTGCACAGCATGATTTTGCTTAAGTAAGGAACACAGAATCCTATCCTTAATCTGGAAGAGTGAAAACTGAAGGAAATGCTCTGTATAAATACATAATCATGGTCAACTGCGTCCCAGTTTTCCATCAGTTGTGTATATAACAATTAGGCTAGGACCTTAAATATATTCGTCTCCAGAGACAGAAGAGTACCTATGAATATATAAAAAACATACAATACTTCTATCACTAGCTGTTCAGCTTTACCCTTTAAACCTGTTCCTGCCCAACAGAAGATATGTGCAAAAATACAGGAAGAGGAAAGGAAAGGACTTCCAGAGCAGTAATGTAAAACAGAGAAAACTGAGAAACAAGCTTCTTCTGAGCCTATAATTCTGAATTTTAAGATCATTCAGTTCTCTCTTCAGCCTGTCTTTGCCACATCCAGGTTAACATCTACTGGCAGTAAAACTTGCAGGAAGCATATGTCAAACTTGCCCTCCTGAAGAATAGGAGAAAGCATCCAACCTACCAACTCAGGATTAGGAAAGCCAGCGATGCTGTGAACTTGCCCCAGCTAGGTCAGAAACAAGACCTTGAAAGTCCTGGTACCTAATTGCAAAGTAGCAATCAAGAAGCCTGGTGATGCTCACAGAATGGTTCATAACCAACAGAGAGAGGAGTTCTGTGAAAGACAGCTTTCTAAAATATGTAAAATCATGAATGTGAGAAAATTATGGTCAGCTCATAGATATCTTGCTCTTTTATGCCTGTCAACAAAAGATAATAGGCCAACTTCATTCTGAACTATTTGCTCCGTTGTACTTCCAGGTGAGGAGCACTGCTGTCAGCATCAGCCACTGTCCTGCTGTCCATGGAGCCAACTAACCACAGCTGTGGGGTGAAGGACAGGATTGCCTAGCGGCTGCAGCAATAGCTCTGGACTTGTGAAAAGTAGGATCAGAGGATCGTACAGTAATTCAGTCGGAAGGGACCTCAGGAGGTACGTTCAGCCACTGGGAGGGAAGTCACTCAGGCATATCTACTTTGTACTTCAGAGCACCCAAACACTGACAGCTCGGACCCCCCGGGCAGCGCCTGGCTGCAGTGCAGCACAGTGTGGTGTGGAGACATGGAGAAGTTCTCCCTCAGATCTGGTGGCAGGACAGCCCCCCAGCCCCAGCACATCCCTGAGAAATACAAGGTTCTTCTTAGGAGGGTCAGTTAACCTGGTATAATGCGGCACCAATGCAACTGTATTGCTCCTAGCTCCAGGGTCCTCACTGCCGTCTCTGTAGTCCATACCTGTACAGCCCATATTCCTTTACCCCTCTGCACTTCCCCTTCCCAACAATAAAGCTTTCTGGGCTGCTGTGAGAAAGAACTAAATTTGAGATCCTGTCTGCCTCAAATACTCCAAAGAGGAGACTCGTGTAGGTGCCTAAGACAGATAGCTGTGTGGGAGGGGGGTTAGGTAAATAAGTTCCAAATGAAATCCCACAAACTGCAGCTCAGGACTACTGAAGCGTTGTTTTTGATTGCCACTTTATTACCGCCTTTATTGCCTCTCAAATAGATTGCAGAGAGCATGGCATGCCAAGAGAGAAGAATGAGCCCCCCTGTCCTAGTAAAATCATGGGTTTCTTCCAACTAGAAATCCTAACCCTGATCTCTTTTTGTATAAATAAAAGTCAGAGCAGGTCTTGCACTGTAGCAATTTCTTACAATGTCATTTTAAAAGTGCTCCGCTGCAAACCTCTCTGCAAATGAAAACAATCCGTCTTCCCAAGGCATCTTGCAGAGTGTGTAACTTTTCAGGCAAGGCAGGAGTGGGTGATGCTGAAATGAAGATGGAACAGGGTGACACAGTACACCAGCACTTCATGAGATCTGTTTTCTGCATACTGACTCGTACTAATGAGAAAAAAGCTCCGCTGTGCCTTAAACATCATGAAATCGCAGACAAGAACAACAAGCTGATGATGTCTGCCAACAGCGCTTTTTTTCTTTCCTCTGTACCTCCACGCTAAGCAGCGAGCACGGGGCTTCACTTACACATGTAGCATGGACTAATGACATGGAGGCACCCATTTGCAGCTCCCCAGCAAATCTGCCACCTGCTGCTTTTCATGATAAAGACCTGAACGCACAGCGTAGGACAATAATGTTTTACGTTGCAAGATATTACTGCCATAAAGTTTCCTGGGTAAAAATACTTGAAAAGCTCTAAAAGTGGGGGGAGTCACAGAATGAATAGGTTTTATGCTCGACTGAATCAGAGCCGGTATGCTGAGGTTCTAGCCACTCCCAGCAAAAAAAAAATGTTTTGCCTCTAGTTTCAATAAAATGGGCAAACTGGAATGCTGCCACCTTTCTCCCATAGCTGTTCTGCTTTACCTGCCACCCACCTTCACCATCCACCATCATTTCAATGCAATAGATTTAAACTATATATACTACTATAAAGGTTTCAACAATGTTACCGATAAAAAAAAAGGCAATCATATCTGTTCTATACATCTTATGTCACTGCGGCACCGCGGCATCAACACGATGAGAAGCACTTCTACCACACAAGCTGAACCGGCGAGCCCAGCTAAGCTAACGACATCGGTGACGAGGCTTCGTTATATAACTCATTCACTGCGCCAGAAATCTGCATCACCACCACAACGCAACCACTGTTGGACTGGATGTAGTCAACTGACTCATGTCTTGCTTCACAACAGTTACTGTGGGACATAATTATAGTCAAGAACTCTGCGACAAACCACTGCTCTTAGGAAAAAGCATAGCGGCTTCTTTAATGTCCGCACAGAGCAGACAGGGACTGGGAGTCCGGCCCTGCAAGCTTGACTAAGCACATTGGTAAGGCTGTGAGCCACACCATGAAGCTTCCTGGCATGGAGCGGATAGAAAGTATGACAGTGAGTTGTGAGTTGTGAATTCACACCAGTACTGCGAGGCCGTAGGTACAACTGTGATTCACACTCACTTGGAAAACCCTTTCCCTTTGCCAGGCTGGTAACAGTAGAAATAGGACTCAGAATCCAAAGCTTGAAAAAACTAACCATTTTTTTTCCTGAGGCCACATTAAAAAAAAAAAAAATCCCCCTATGTGTTTCTCCTGCGCTTTGCATGCTAGTCAGAATGCAGTTTCCTGGGAAATGCATTATAATAACGGGCAATGTTTAGCATCACATTTGAAGTGAGCACATCCCAGTGATTAAAATCCAGGCAACAGAAATAAACACATCAGCAGGACATGCTGCACAGTACTGAATTGGGACTTCTTTGTTTTATGACTTTCTTGAACGTTAAATACTGTGTGAGAAAAACATTGTTCAAACTTAACCATCTGTATTTGGTTTCTTTGGAGTGCGTTACAATCATCAGTAATCATTCTAAGCCCAAAATCAGAAAACCTGGTTGTACTTGTGGGAGACTAATTGTGGCAGTAAAAGGTGGCTTATGCAGCAATAGAATCATTTTATTTATTTTTTAACTGCATTTATTAGAAACTTCTTGTTTTTAAATGGGGCTACTCCATGTTAGAGTGGCACAGTCCATTATGTTAAGTTGAGAGAGAAACAGTTTCCCTGTAAACAGTTTTCTAGATATCAATAATTTTTCCACACTTCAAAGTGGGAGGAAAGGTTTAAATTACTAAATGTTTCAAAACTAAAGACCTAGAGCAAAGAAAACAAAAAAACTGGAGTTCAAGGTCAACATTTTGCTTTGACAATTTCAAACCATATCTATCTTTTCAATGCAACTTCTTAAAGATGCTATTAAGTTTAATTTTCTAAACAAAAATTTTGAATGAGAAAGCCATTCAGTTAGAAACTACCAAAACATTCTGACAGTTCCAAAACTGTATTTCCACAATAGTTTTCAAGTCAAGATATTTGTGAAAGCCAACCCTTTCCCACAAACAGTCTCAATTTCTGTGAATCAGCATGTTCCGTCTTTGAACACTTTATTACAAGCATGACACAAAGGCTCCACCTCACAAGACCTCTTCTCCAAGAGCCTGTTACTCTCACACCCTCCTCAAAGCTGCCACTGCAGTGAGTGCTCAGGGTTTAGGTTCTGCCCCTCATCGAGAGATGACATCCTGCTGCCAGCTGCAGTTCTCAGCGGAAGTCTTCTGTCTCTGCAGAAGTCTTCTGTCTCTCCAGCCAAATGCCAGAAGCTAAGAGAGAGGAAGAACACAGGGTAGGAGGGAAACACTGCACCTGCAACCATCACCTCATACCTACATCTTGGTTAGAGCTTCAAATCCTTAGAAAGGTCACTTGGAGAAGATCAGCATGAAGAGGAAGAAGCTGGCCGTCCCACCCACAGCTCCTTGAAAGCCCTGTACAAAAGTACAGCAGTAGCCATCAGGACACCTGTGGTATCACAATTATATTTTAATTATCCACACTGAAAAGCATTCAAATGGTCTCAGCCATCATTCATCCCACCTCACTGGACAAAGTGACTCTGGCTTCCAGCTCATCCCCTGGGTCTTTTTGGCCAAGCCCCTGGTCACAGGATGTCTGTTACCCCAGATATGTCACCTCAAGGCTCCCCAGCCTTAGTCTCAGCACAGACCCCTCGGCAGTCCAGCTTACAGCATCCCAGGGATCCTCTCATTCCCCTGGTTCCTTGTTCCCCATATCACAGTTAGCAGCTACTCTTATTGCTCTTGAACTCTACTTATGGAAATCCCAGTCCAGGCACAGAGGCTGGAAAAAACTGCCTTGATGCAGAGTAAAACTTTCTGCTCCACACTTCAGATCTACTTGGGTGCTGAACAAGTGACTAGCTGGTTGGAAAGCTACAGTCTTAGTAGCTTAACCATTTGAGGCCATACACAGCAAAAGGCATGCAGGAGACACAGACAGTTCTGTACCCAAATGGGATAAAATCGAAACTTAGTTTCTAAACTGCGTGCAGAAAGACTGCCCACTCTTCCTTTCTCTAGCACTGTCAGTATTAAGGGTTTTCTGCGTCTTGGGTGATTAAAGCCATCCAACCTTTGGCCTCATGCCCTATAACTCCACCCAAGGCATGTTGTAATTCCCTAGAAATGCACTGTTTGTCGTGTTTTATTGTTTAATTACACTCTGGCTTTATTTTATTGATACATGTCTGTTTCTTGACTAGCTACATGTGAGTTTTTATGCCCCTGAAGGACAGACTGAGAGCAGAGATGCCCTGCAAACACTGCCGCTACCAGGACTGCGGTGCTCAGCATCTGTCCCCCTCTATTTGCCTGCCTTGCTCGTGCTCCCACTAGGAGAAGCGTGGCCCTACCAATTAGCACAGTGCCAGCAGCAAAGCCTACATGGTTCGTATCTCAGAGTGGACAATGTCATCATGTCGCGTTGTACATCCCCAGACTCCCAATTATGAGTTATCCTTTACAACACCTTGGTCATTCCTCAAATAAACAGAAGTGAGCATTGGTCAGTCATTCGCCGGTCTAGGAATGAAGTTTGCACATTCCAGAAGTATACAGGTCTTAGGATGGAGGAAAAGCAAAGCAGCCTGATGCAGCTTCATTTCTCAAGGCTTGGCCTAGCTGAGCACACACAGAAATCTGGGGTAGTACTAGACATACTGACAAGGTTATTTCCACATCAAGAATCTTGAGGCCATTACTCATATAAATTCCCATGGAAGTTAGTTGAGCAAAAGTTTGAAGAATTTCCCCCAAAATATGAAAGTATCATAAGGGTATTTACAGCAAATTGCAAAATATGAAAGTATCATAAGGGTATTTACAGCAAATTGCAAAATATAATCAAAGTTGGATGGTATGCTCTAGAATCACTCTCATTCTTACTAGCCATCCTGATCTGATTCCTCCCTTTGTTTTCCTCTAATCAGTTGCAAGAAACAGAAGTCCTACCTAGCTGAGAAATCATTTCAAATAGGAAATTGCATATTTAGAAGTGTGTAAGGAAGGAGGAGTAACAAGCACCCTCTGTAAACAATCCTTACGTCCTTTCATTTTTCCCTTTCAGAGAAGGGAATTTGCCTTTTGGAGCCAGCAATGTCTTTTTGTTTCCTGCTTCTGGGTCCCAGTTGATCAGTATTTCCCAAAACACAGCACTGCTGTGTGAGAGTTACACGTTAGGCATCTAGAGTTCAAGAATAACAGAATTCTTTCTGTTTTGGCAGAGCTTGTCTCAATTTGGAAACTTTCAGCCTGATTTTGATGTCACTTACAGCAGTCGACATGCCTATCCAAAAAAATAATGGTAAGTAAATAGAGTTACTGCAAATTCTGCTGAGGCAATGGACTTTCAAGTATATGTTCCCAAAACTTTTGGTAGACCAGGGGTAACAAATATTTGTTTGTTTGTTTGTTTGTTTGTTTTAAGTGATGGATATTGTTAAGGATTAAGTTTGTGTAACAGTCAGATCTCAAGCACAGGGAAGGCCAATTGTCCTCATCATTTCTGTCAGAGCCTATAGAATCTATGCTGACATTAAGGCAATAATAATAATAATAACCTAGTCCTTTTGGCTAACAGAAATCCTTCTGAGTGTGAAATTGCCAACCACGAACCAGAAAACTTCTGTGAGTCTGTAGAAAGAGAGGCTGAAACAATAACTGAGAGGGTGTCTCTCCTATGTTAATTGTTAACTCCAAGGACCACACCAGGACATTGAAAATGCCTGTGTTGTTAACTATTTACTGCACAGGAAGGAGGGGGAGACATGACCCTCCCTCTTCAAATCCCAGAAAGCACGGGAATGAGAAAAGAAAGCTAAGGTAACTGTTAGTAAAATTCTGGCTAATATGCATGACATTTGCATGACTATATACTTCTGTTCCCCTCACAAGAGAATATTACGTTTGCTTTCCACCTTGCACCTTCTTTCTCTTGGATCCCTAATAAAAATTAACATTGAAATATTCTACCTTTAAACTAATGATTTGCACATGAAGTGTCATTTGCTACAGATTAATTTTTAAAGTTAGCTTGTAACCTCTAATATAAAACATTATTAAACATCACCCCATACCCACTACACATCAAAAAACCTAAGGATGTTTGCTCATTCAATGATCACAGACAACTTTACATGCTAAGAGATATTGAAATGTCTCCGTAAGTATTGTGGGCTGCTCACTAGACTCTTTTCCTAGGAGCCTTGATGTTTCTTGGTAGTTACAGTAAGGCACATCAATCACAAGACTTTTTAAGTATAGCCAACTTACAAAGTCTGTGAATCCCACAGCTGCAAGGGCTTGGAGAAGCAATTTGCAAAGTGACTTCAAAAAACTTAGTTTTTGAGGGGAAAAGTTTCATTTAGACATTTTGATGCTTTTATCACCCTCTGAGCCTGCTTTTTTTAAATTGGATTGGCTTCCTGTGAAATCAGTGAATACTTAGGTAAATGAACGTCTATTTACTTGTCCTGTTACAAGTAACAAGAAATCTATCCTGTATTTAAGCAAAGTCAGGTATGGTTTCCATATAGTTGTCTGTCACCTTCCTATTCATTCCTACAACGTATTTATCTTTTTTACTAGCTGTGAGTTAAAGTTTGCATAGACCTGCCTGCAACTATTTCAAGGTCTCTTCCCTGAAGAGTAACAGCTAATGTAGCATAGTCTAGCATTGGATAACATACAGTTGCAGATGGTTTTCTTCCCTAAATGGATTATTTTGCATTTATTAACATATAATTTCATCTGCCACTTTATCTTTCAGTCACTAAGTGTTATAACCTTTTTCTACTGCCCTGCAAAAGAGGTTCCTGCTTGAATAAGCCAACCTTGTCCTTCATCCTCTCATAAGTAGACTGATAGGCCCATGTATGCAGACTAACCTAGTAAGACTCTAGTAGAAAAAAAAACTTTACCCGGCAAACATAAATTTTTACTTCTCACATCCTTCTCAGAAGGGAAGTTTCCCACTTACTGAACACCACCATAATTTTATAAGAGGGATGGTGATGGTGGTGTATCGTGTTTCCTGGAGAGGCAGCACACAGAATCCAACTGCCCTACGTTGGCTGCTTCAGAAAAATTGGTAAAATAGTGAAGTAGGGATACAAAAGCACAATGGCAGTCTTTCACGATACATAACCCTGTGCCTCCTCACCTAATCTTCATTACTTAGCTTCTAACAGTCTGCCTGCCACAAAGTCAGCACTCTAGACTGGCAACACAAAGAGCCACTTTCCATCCCTCTACTAGCAACAGGTAGGACACATGCTGCAGTTAACAATTTGGCAATTCCATATTTGTGTCATTTAAACTCCTGGGTAAGCAGCATCTGTCCTCAGAATTTCATAAAAATTATGTTATACTCAGCCTAAAACCATTCTGCCTCAATTTGAATATATTTCCATGCCTCACGTCCTGCAAAACAATTTTGTGGGAGCTGTAAGCTCCTCCACACTGAATATCAGTACACTGCTATCACATTTCTCTCATATACTGATTCTACAAATATACCAGTAGTTTCAACTTCTAATGTGTTTGAAATAGAACAGTTAATTTATATATTTTTATGTCTTTTTTAATTTTCTTCAAAATCTTCTTGGTGTAACTTACTATGGTTTGACATGCATCTTGTGAAAGTTTATTCTCTTTTGTATGTTCTTTACTTGGAATGACTTCCACATATTCAGTTATGTCTTTTTATTTCTTTCATTCTTTTTTAGTCTGTTTAGAAACTAATTTTCAGAGAGAAAATGCACACTACCTATGAAAAAGAACCTAAAACCACCCCTTATACTGCATGGCACTTCAAGAAATTTAACATTTTAGCTGTTTTAATTTCCTTTCAGAGAGGTTTCCACAGTTTTATGTAACAGCTCTGTGGCTTTCTCTCTCCCACAAGAACATTAAGCTTCAGTACATGGTGATCACTACTGCCCTGACTCTTCGGTAGTTACCTTTTGGGCTGTGTCTGGTACAGTAACTCAGGCCTAAATCACAAGCTGTTTCTCCTCTTGTTTGTTCTTTGGCTATTTACTCTAAAATGTCATTCATGGTGTCAAAAAAAAAAAAAAAAAGGAGGCTCTGACTTATACACTTATATGATTTTTATGCTGTCTATACAGAAACAAAGTTTTCCATTATTACTGTGATTTTTTACTCTCTCTTAGCATATCGCGCTCATTGTTAGTTGCCCAACCAAGTGATCAATATTGTAACCACAACATTATAATACTCTGTCTAATTGGAATCCACAAACATACCATGATACTGTTCATTTATTTAGCTTGTTTGAACCTGAATTTTAATATATAGTGCCACTTCTCCACCAGCAAAGCTATTCTGTTATCCCTGTATGTTTTCTATTCTAATATCCCAGTGGTTTTCGTTCCTTCTACCTATTGGCATACCTATTGGCATACTTATATTAATATCATTTCTGAGCTTCTAAGCATGCCCAACACAAACAGGGTATTTCCAGAGGGCTGGATAAATTTATGGCACTTCTTTGTGGCCTATGATGGCCTGAGTGCCAGCTCTGCCTACATTCCATAGAAGTGGGAGAAGCCGGGTCTTGTCCTGCAGCCATCACAATGGCACCAGCTACGATGATGCTAGGTCCCCCCGCTCTGGAAGGGAAGACTTAATTTCACAAGCAAAATCCCATACTAACGTCACTGCCATCATTCAGGAGATCCATTATTCCTGCTTCCTGAACTGACGGTGCAAGAGGAGAAAGGATGAAGTCTTTGGTTTCTTCACAGCAAGGCATGCCCCCAAATTTGAGGTCAGGACCTATACAGTTTGAAGAAAAGGGAGGGAGAGAGCTTTCCTCTGCTACCCTAAAACTTAAGCAAAGTCTCTCAACCCTGCAAACTAACACATTTTAACAAGTTTTAACAATTAGAAGTTATTAACATGGTTGTATTTCCTGAAAACAGCCTACCTTTTCAGCTAAGAATGAAATACAGGAAAAAGCCATAGAATTTAAACATTCATCATCGTTGTCAAGATACAACCCATTTTTAATAAGGCCTATTTGACAAAAAAGCCAAGAGGTGTTGGTAACGTAAAAAGGAGCAACAAGTCTATTCTTCCTTATTGCTTGTCTATGGTACAACCTAGAGATTCAATAGAAACCACCATCTCCGTTTGGACCAGCCTCCTGGTCACATAAGCTATAACTTCTGGTTGACTTAACAGCACATTATCTTTTAGAAATATACCTTGTTTTAAACACTTCCTTATGGATAGTCCACTATAAACCTCAGAAATTTTTCAATAATTACTTACCTTTGCTTAACTTATTTTTCAATCTGTTCCCAGGTTATATCTGATTAGGTTTAAATGTCTAGCAGTTAGATTTTTTTAAACCCCCTTTGCCAAAGTAAAGAACCCTGAAGCATCACCTACTTTTGCTAAGATACCTACTTAAAAATGAGATCAAACCATATTTAGTCTTTTTTTTTTTTTCTCCACAGACCGCGTTATGATGCTCTCCTGTGGTTGCATTGACGAAAAGAAGTAAGAAGCTAAAAGGAACCAAAGCAGAATCAAAGTGAGAGTGAAGATGAACGGTGATGATCCCAGTGTTGATTTTCTCTTGCTTCCCTAAGGCAAATACTGTCCCAGTGTCCCATGATGCTGTGAGATGTGGAACACAACCAAACCCTCCAGCCACTTCAGTAAGTCCTCCAGGTATCAAAGCCAAAAACAACATCATGGGTGTGTCAACTTCATTAGCGATGATTCAGACAATCACACAATAGAAGTGTTTTGCATGGCTCAGCAAAAGATTATTCGAAGACTTAAATCCAAACCAAAGACATGCACATCTTTGTTTTACTGTTAACTGTTTGGCTATTAATAATGGCTTATATGATTCCACAAGTGAATGTAGCATTTAAAAAGAAAACAAAACAAAACAAAACAAAAACCCAAACAAAAAAAAAAAAACACAACACACAACCAAAACCAAACCAGAATAAGACCTGTTCTTTACAATGAAACATAATTTTAGAAAAACACCTGCAAAACATGCTTCTGCATTCAGAGAAACTAGTAAGGAACCTGGCAAATTAACAGAGCAGATTCTGGATATAAAAACAAACACAGGATCTCATTTCCCTCGGTCCTACAGCACATGCATTAAGTGTATATGTGAACAGGACATCTCCACTCCACAGTCCATCATTTGAATAAAGAAGGAAACTTTCAGCTGCTGAGACAACACACAGGCCAATCAATAGTAGATTTTTTGAACCTCTCTGTCAAGAGCATCACAAATACACTCCTAGCCTCCTTTGGGCTCTGAAAGGAGGATACTGACTTTGCAGTCTCCCTTTACTGCTCTGACGATCATGCAAGTAGCTTGATGAGAAGGAATAGACTTCAGGAACAAAGCAAATTCAAACAGCAGTTCTGGAGGGCCTGACTGATGATAAAGATTTTGACTTACAACTTCAGACTGTAACCGGACAAACAAGCACAGTGATTTCAGCTGCACTTCTCTAACAGGCATCATACACTCAATACAGCATAACCAAGACTTGATTCCAGGACCACTTGTTGAAGTCACTAAGGCTTTTCTCTGAAGTAAGGACTAAATAGGAACTGCAAGATTGACCCAAGGTGCCAAAAAAAACCCAAAAAAGAATATGAACTTAAACTAAGTAGGAACTGATGACTATAAAATATGTGGATTTGGGAAAAAAAAGTAAAAAAAAAACCAAAAAGTGGTAGAATGTGTTTGGAAGTATAAGCAAAAGTGTACCATAATAAATGAAATACGCTTAAGCATGTTTCCAGTAGCAAAATAGAAAGTGTACTTCCTTTTCTATCAGTCATGCTACAGTAACCAATAAATCAAAACAGATAAAATGTCACATAAAAGATCTTCACTGATTTATTTCTTTGATTTGTTAGTTTTTAGAAAATAGTCATCCACAAATAAACCCAAATCAAGTCTGCTATTGCTCTTTATCAGCAGGAGGGCAGACTGTAAGATTGGGAGCTTTTCAGATATTATTTCCCTGCAATGCCGGTGGTCTTAGGGTCCTGGCCTTTTTAAACTCTTTGCGCAAACCAGACCAGCATAACAGAGACTGAGAAGAATTAACACCATTACAATGGTAAGAGTCCAGGGCATTATTAGTTACACCTAAAGAAATGTATACTTTTTACAAGTTATATTGAAATATAAGAATATTTCATGGCAATGTGTAGACTCAGTTTAAACAAAAATCGTCAGTTACCATAAAGCATACTGTTGTTTTCAGAACCATACACTGGGTAAAAAAAATAACATGTAAGAACATGAAATTTAGCTAAGTGAAAAAAAAAAAACAGGTCTTCTGAAAACCCTCTTTAAGACCAACATCTAATTTACAGAGCAGAGAGATACGACATTTATCTGCTAATTATCTGCTCATGAAAGCTTAATTCTGCTTGACTTCAGCATATGCAATTCCCAACAACAATGGAGAGCTGTGAGCATATATTGAAAGAACAGACAGCATTGTAAATAAAATGCTGATAAAAATGTTCAGCTTTCTAATAATTTTCCCCCTCAAGATACTAAGTTTTATGAAATTCTTTAATTACCTATATTCATTCTTGGATATATGGCAGATTTTAAGGACGTAAAAATGTAAAACTAAGGAAATTAAATTCTTGACCATAAACCATGTGTGCCAAGGTTGTAAGAATGATATAAAAGATAACCATTATATACCAATGCCTTACAATATCACTATAACTTTGGGGCTGTCGTCTGCTTTCTGAGTATAGACCTCTTTCTAACAGTACATGCAAGTTGTGCTGAAGCAGCACTGCTTATCTTATGTGCACTCTGTGACTCTAAAACTGTCATTTTATCCTGATTAAAATGCAACATAAGAAAAATTTATTTTCACACTCAGCAGTCCTACACCTAAGATGTTTCCTTACCACCTGAGGAACGTGAACATGCACAAGTCTATGGGACCTGATGAGATGCATCCCAGAGTCCTGAGGGAATTGGCTGATGTAGTTGCCAAGCCAGTCTCCATGATATTTGAAAAGTCCTGTCAGTCAGGAGAAGTCCCTGCAGACTAGAAAAAGGGAAACATTGCACCCATTTTTAAAAAAGGTAGCAAGGAAGATCCTGGGACCTACCAACCCGTCAGCCTCACCTCTGTGCCTGGGAAGATCATGGAGCAGATCCTCCTAGAAGCTATGCTAAGGCACATGGAGGACAGGGAGGTGATTCAAGACAATCAGTGTGGCTTCACCAAGGGCAAGTCCTGTCTGACCAACCTAGTGGCCTTCTATGATGGAGTGACCACATTGGTGGACAAGGGAAGTGCTATGGATGTCGTCTGTCTGAACTTCTGTAAAGCCTTTGACATGGTCCCCCACCACATCCTTCTCTCTGAATTGGAGAGATATGTATTTGATGGGTGGACAGTTGGGTGAATGAGAAATTAGTTGGGTGGTCACATCCAGAGGGTAGTGGTCACTGGCTCAATGTCCAGATGGAGATCGGTGATGAGCAGTGTCCCTCAGGAGTCCATATTGGGACCAGTACTGTTTAATATCTTCAACAATGACAGACAGTGGGATTGAGTGCACCCTCAGCAAGTTTGCAGATGACACCAAGCTGAGTGGTGCGGTTGACAGGCCTGAGGGACGGGATGCCATCGAGACGGACCTGGACAAGCTCGAGGAATGGGCCCCCTGTGAACCTCATGAGGTCCAAAAAGGCCAAGTGCAGGGTCCTGTACCTGGGTCAGGACAACTCCCCTCAGGCTGGAGGATGAAGAGATTCGAGAGCAGCCCTGCCAAGAAGGACTTGGGGGTACTGGTGGATGAAAAGCTGGACATGAGCTGGCAATGTGCCCTCACAGCCCAGAAGGCCAACCGTATCCTGGGCTGCATCAACAGAAGCATGACCAGCAGGTCAAGGGACAGGATTCTGCCCCTCTACTCCACTCTGGTGAGACCCCACCTGGAGTACTGTGTCCAGCTCTGGAGCCCTCAGCACAAGACAGACATGGACCTGTTGGAGTGGGTCCAGAGGAGGCCCACAAAAATGATCAGCGGGATGGAGCACCTCTTCTAGGAGGACTGGAGTTGTTCAGCCTGGAGGAGAGAAAACTCTGGGGAGACCTCATTGCAGCCTTCCAGTACTTAAAGGGGGCTTATAAGAAAGATGGGGACAGACTCTTTAGCAGGGCCTGTTGCAATAGGACAAGAGGTAATGGTTTTAAACGAAAAATTCTGTGTGAAAAGAGGGTAGATTTAGACTAGACATAAGGAAGAAATTTTTCACCATAAGGGTGGTGAAACACTGGCACAGGTTGCCCAGAGAGGTGGTAGATGCCCCATCCCTGGAATCTTTCCAGATCAGGTTGGACAGGGCTCCGGGCAACGTGACCTAGTCGAAGATGTCCCTGCTCATTGCAGGGGGGTTGGACTAGATGACCTTTAAAAGTCCCTTCCAAACCAAAGATTCTATGGCTTTAAGTTTCTATGATTCTATTACGTGCACTGAAATACAGACATGCCTTATTACTTCTACATGCACTGATGTCTTAGAACAAAGGGGAAAGAATATTGAAATTATATCTCAAATTCCTGGTATCCTAAACTGTAACTGCATTGTACCGGTTTATGTTTTAGGCAGCTGGGGTTCTAGCTTTTCTATTTCAATTAATGCAAATGGCATATTTTCACAAGATTTATCTTCAGGTATTAGATGAAGATTTGCTAAAACATTAGTGATTTGATTTTAGTAATTATTTACAAGTATCTTAATTAAATTTCATTAGGTGACAGAAACTAATAATCTGACATTTCTCTCACTTAAGCAGTAGTTCGAAGTCAAACACCAGCTCATTAACAATAAGCAAAATTTACCTCATGCTCATGTTTTCAAAGGCTATTTAGAGGACATTTCATATGGCCCAAACAGATATGTTTGGTTCTCCCACCTTGTTCACAGGGCACCAGTAATTAATCCAGATTTGGGGTTAGACCACTCAGAAATGTACCAAGCAAGCCTTCTCAGAATTTTTCTGCTACCTTTATACTACAAAAACATTCTAATCATGATATATTATCACTAAAAGCTAGACAATACTGAATTATTTTCTGCCCAACAAGCAAAAATAAAAAACAGACTAATAGTTAGGACACTCTTAAGTCCTCGCAAAATCTATGCCTGTTTTAAACACAGATTTCCATCATCAAACTGCTGATCATTTTTTACATCTATGGAATGTTTCTGTCCATCTAAGTACATGGAGAGTCCAGACAACCAACATAAAATAGGAAACAGTGAACTCCACTGTGGAAGCTGGGAGAATAAAAAATTGCATATCCAATTGCTATCAGACAAAAAGCACTGCTGGATCTGGACCTGTGTATGCTACTTGCTCCAGATAAGGTAGTTTCTTCAAAAGGGAGATTAAGGAGGTTAAGCAGCACATGGAAAAAGAAAGTTGATATAGGAATCCTCTGGTCTTACTGCTCACTACTCCATCAGTGTCACAGAAATGGCTTCACAACAGTCACATCACAAATATGAATGAACGATCTCTGTGCAGTCACTACAAGTGAGACTAACCACAAAAGTACTAGCATAGTAAGACAGATTCAGTGGCAAGCTTTATTTTCATCATTTTCTTCAAAAGATTTGGGCTCTTTGGAAGTTTCTTGCTTTTTGCTTCTTTTAAACACAAAGGAAAACATGCATCTGTTAGAAGTGCCTGTTTCTCTGACAATGAGAAACCACTGAAGTCAGATAATTTCAGATACACTATCCTCAGTTTCTCTCCCCAAAAGAAATAAGAATACCTTGAAGAGGAAACAGCTGTTTGAAACTAGTGATCACCTACATCTAAGCAGGTATTACAACCTACAAATTTAGACAAATATACACAATGTTACTCTTACTATGTCCTCCCATCACCTTGTCTTCTCCACTGACCAGACTAATCATTTCTTGGTCAGATGGCTAATACCAGACTCCAGTCTGACAGGGAATGGGATTGTCTTTGACCTTTTCATTCAGCCAGTGTTTACAGCACAGAAAATGCACTAGAAATAATAATAAAAATTTCATTAAAATCATCTCTATACTTCTAAACCACCTGAAGGGGAAAACTACTACAAATATGAAAACTCAGCATCAGACAAATGGCATGCTTTCTTGTTAACACAGAGAGGTTCACTAGCTCCCTGAAGAAAACACATTGGACAGAGGTCCTAACCACCAGCAGAGCCACCACAAATGCGCCAGAGTCTGCCAAAGTCCTTGCAGAAGACAGGGAAGTGAGAAGCTCCTGGTTCTGATTTCCATAGGCTAACTTTCTCCTCCCCGCTCTTCTTGACACCTGGGGCTTGGTTGTTTTTTTTTTTCTGGATTACAAATGGTGAGGCACAGCAAGATCTCCATGAGCTGCCCTGCACGCTGCAGCTGGGTAGCAGCCCCATGACTCCTTGGTGGGCTGCTACAGAGCTCACCCGGGGACTGAGGTCTCCCGGGCAGCTCGCTCCTGCCAGTTCTCCAGACGGGCTGCTAAGGCCGGGAGGGCAGACCACACAGGCTGCTGCAAGCACTGCCACAGCAAACGTCGCCACTCTTGCAACACACTAGATTCCCATGCCTGGGGAGCTGCTGGTGTAAATAGTCAGTTGCTTTTCATCCTTAGACCCTACCTCAGCAAAACATTTATACATAAAGAAGTGCACACTTGCACACATTGCTGTGCTGCAAAGAAACACATTAAAGACTTGCTCAATCAGAGATTTACTTAGAAGTAGGTTAAAGTTTCAAGCATTTTAATTTTTTTCTGGAAAGATTAAAGCTCAGAAAACAGAGAAAACACCAAAGAGAAAAAAATCCATAAAAATACACACAAAGACCTTTTCATCCAACCAGAATCTTGCAGTAATTATTTCAATACTGATTGAAGTACTTCACTGGATATTGGGACTTGGTGTGAGTACACAGTTGGTCCAGTAAGTTTGTCCACCTAAACTAACCTTTAATTTGTGAAAAATTTGGCCTTTAGGATGTATACCCTAAAAAGCTCTGACTATTCTGCAGCCTTAAAATAAATTAGCTCTTCATCCTTGAACATCTTGGCTGAGCTGAAGGGAAGCCTCTTATTTGTTTTTTACTCCTGGCATTTATAAGAGGAGACAAAAATCAAAATACTGGTCTTACTTAACAATTTATGGTTTTACTTATCATAGACTTGAAAATATCTTCTATTTTCTATATGAGCTCTTTCATTCTTATATATTTGTCTTATCACACACCACACATCATTTCATGGCTACAACAGCACATGGAATCCACAAATGTCATAAACCATTGCTCTTTGTCTGCAAACTGATGTGTGCCAACTATAGTGTATAAGATAATGAAACACTTCACATATTATTGGCAAAGTATATGAGCTGTTAAATATGGGACCTCACAGTCTTACAGCCAAACACCTGGCAAAGTTCAAATGAATTCCACAAGCTTGGTAAAAGCTCATTTTTCGTCACTTATTCCGTGTCTACTCAGAGGCATTTTGGTTGTATAAAAGTCAAATATTTATAGTTCAGTGCCTGGGGAGGAGCATCTTTCCCATCAGCCTCCTCAAATGAAAAGCAACCCAAAAAGCACTGCTTAACATTCTGCCAAAATAAGCCTTCCTTGGAGTCTGAAAATGTTTGGCAAGACTGCCATTCCACAACCAGCATTTTCTCTCCTGTTTTTGCCCAGTCACTAAACTCAACTTGGATCAGCAGAACATCATGAAAAAGGTCTTTCTAAACACCTTCTCTCCAAGGCAAAACAGGAAACTCTGTCCTAAGTGAACCTGCTCATCACTTCCTCTCTTCAGCCCGAGAAGTTCAGACAGTCTGGATGAGTCACAGAGAACTTAGAATCATAGAATCTTTGGGTTGGAAGGGACCTTTTAAGGTCATCTAGTCCAACCCCCATACAGTGAGCAAGGACATCTTCAACTAGATCAGGTTGCTTAGAGCCTCGTCCAACCTGACCGGGTTGGGGCATCTACCACCTCTCTGGGCAACCTGTGCCAGTGTTTCACCACCCTCATGGAGAAAAATTTCTTCCTTATGTCTAGTCTAAATCTACCCTCTTTTCATTTAAAACCATTACCCCTTGTCCTATTGCAACAGGCCCTGCTAAAGAGTCTGTCCCCATCTTTCTTATAAGCCCCCTTTAAGTACTGGAAGGCTGCAATGAGGTCTCCCCAGAGTTTTCTCTCCTCCAGGCTGAACAACTCCAGTCCTTCTAGAAGAGGTGCTCCATCCCGCTGATCATTTTTGTGGGCCTCCTCTGGACCCACTCCAACAGGTCCATGTCTGTCTTGTGCTGAGGGCTCCAGAGCTGGACACAGTACTCCAGGTGGAAGTAACTTAAAGATGACATCTTGGCTATTCAGCCAAATAAATTCCGAATTTCAAAAGTCTTGAGGCCTAACCATCTGTATGAGCATCTCTTCAATGAGGCTGTTTCTCTAACTTCAGAATGAACATTACAAGGCTCCTCCTATATATGGACAGCCTGCTCTGCAGGATAAAATGGTTTGAAATTCCCATTTGACTTCAAAGAGTCTGGTAAGTGCTCAATACAGCTTTTGTTTGCTAAATGCATACTAACGTATGTGAAGAGCATTCTTTTTAAAAACCAAACATTTCCAAGTCTATGGTATACCTTGCTGCACAGGTATGCTCACTTATAGCCTACTGCTACCTTGAAAGGGACATGCGTGCCCATGCTGACAGAAAAAAATTCTAAGAGACCTCAGCTCGTCTGCTGTTACAGTTGCTAGTAATGCTATCCTGGGAATCCTCTTTTCATAGTTTTATGATTTTAAGACATAACCTTGTACAGCATAATGCAGCCTGTCAAAAATAATATCACAAAGTCTCTTAGAGATGAGACACTAATGGATAGGAGATGCATGGAAGAACTGAATGGATCCATAGCGATCCAATGAACTCAATGCTCCTGTCTAACCTACTTGAGCTCTGCAGGAGGATAACATCCAGCACACTCTTGGGGGTTATTTAAAAGCCTGCTAAGAGACTGAAAACATATAGCTGAGAAGGATCCAGTCCAAAACCAGGAAAGTCAAGCAAGTATAAAGGCATTCAGAACCTCTTGCATCTAGGACATTGGTTAAGACATGCGATAACCAAAGTTATTCCCATCTGACAGCTGTTCAGTAGCCTACACAAAATGAAACGGCGGTTTCAGTGCAGTTAGTAGACAGATGTTTACTTTATAGATGGAACTACGTGGCAAGCTCAGCAGAGAAGCCAAGCAGTTTTGCTAGGTTAACACACCAGAGATAACAGAAGAAAGCTTCCAAGTCTGATACTGCTCACCCCTACTTGCCGTTCAGGGGGTCAGGCCAGGTCGCAGCCAAGAAGCCATGCAGGAAGTGCTTACACTTCTGCTATCTGCTCTATTTGCAAATATAGGAGTCCAGACAATACAGCATTTCATGCAGACACTAAATTAGCAATGGTAGGCAATTTTTAAGTAATACAAACCTCTCCCTCAAAAAAAAAAAACCCTACACATGGCAATTCCTTTAGCCCTAAACAATTTTATGTTGCAAATTGACTTTGAAATATGAATAATCTTGAATCTCAGTGGCCTTGGCCTCCTTGAGAGCCAGTCTTGAAGCATGGACTAACTGCTCTTGACTTTTTCCCTGATGAATGCGCACAGCCAGACGGCTGTTACAGCATGGGGCTGTGTTCCTCAGATGATTTTGCTCCCAAAAACCATGCATGCAGTCAATGCATCTGTTCTTTTAAGGAGAATACTCGATGAGGGAAAACCAAAACACGCAAGGTTCAAAAGGGCAACGCAGTCAATTGCTACTGAAATTCAACATCCAAGCTACTTGCTCTAATCCATTTGAGGGCCACTTGTAGTTTTGTCTTAAAGAAAGATCATTTGAGAACCCCTCTAATGAACACTGCGCTCGGTTTCAGTCACTGGCTCCTACCCCTGTCACCACGTGCTGACCCCTGCGCTGGTAGCTGTGCATTCCCTGAAGAAGCCTGATGAATCCCAGCCAGTGCCAGGGCCCCGAGCGCTGGCACATGGTGGGCTTGCCCAGCCTCACGGGGGGCACCCCCAACCCTGCCCGTGGCACAGAGGCCCCATTTCATCACCGCTCGAGGCCATGAGTCCCCGTCAGAATCTCCATTCCCACCACAGCC
>NW_010510003.1:0-50099 GCF_000687285.1 Phaethon lepturus
TGCTCTGGGCTGGGGGCTGCGGGGCTGTTCCCCCCATGTTCTCACTCTCAGGCTGCAGTTGTGAGGTTTGGGTTTTTTCCTACTTCTTAAATATTTATCCCAACGGTCGCTGGTGGGCTCGGCCCTGGCCGGCGGCAGGTCCATCTCGGCACCGGCTCTGTCGGACACAGGGGAAGCTTCTAGCAGCTTCTCACAGAAGCCGCCCCTGTACCCCCCACTACCAAAACCTGGCCACACGAACCCAATACCGGCTTCACCAGAAAACCTAGTGTATCGAGCACCTTCTCTGTTCAAAGCCCACGCTCGGCAAGGAACACAGCAGCAGCTGTGGGTAAAAGGGACTCTGTCACAGGCTTCCCCGCCCCGAGGGGTGAAAGAAGCCCTGTCCTCACCAGACGAACGCGAACCCGCCGGCATCTGATGCTCCGCTGACGTTGTCCTCCCGTCCTTACACAGTTTCGAAGCACATCAGAACCTGTTCGTAGTCCTGCCTCCGGCTTGTGGTACACACCGTGCTGATGTCCGGGGAAATGATGTAGCAGACACACTTTTTCATTAACTCTTATCTTTAAAAACACGTTATATAGCACAGTTTTCTGTGAGTTAGGGATGAATTTCGATTTATACTATTTGTATTCTGTACGTGTATGAAGGGTTCTTGAAAGTATTGACAAATTTAAAGTTTGAAATGAACTGTTAATTTCTTACTAGAAATGAAACCTGAAAAGAACAGCTAGAAAAATGACACTTTTGCACCTCCTGTACAACGGAAACCAAAGTACAGCTCTAGAAAATTCCATATATCCAACAATAATACCTAGAAACAGTCTAGGAAGCATTCTCAGAGCTTCATTTTGTTGAACCCTTTTTAAAAAAATTGACAGTGTCTGAGGTGCATATACACAACATACACCTACAAATCAGGATCTGGAATGCCAACTAATGTTTTTATCTAAGCTGTTTCAAGCGTTGTCTAAAAAAATCCATAAGTAAGGATATTCTCATTTGCAGCATCTAAGATCAGTGGTCAAAAAGCAGACCAAAGTGCTCTCCCATCTCCATCATCTTCAGCCTGTTGGGTGTAAGAAGTTTGTTAGTGAAAGTATGGATTTGGATTTCCTCCTTGTTCTAAAACGTTTGAACCGATTAAAAATGATCATGGCAGCCTTCTAAACTTTTGCTGAAGAGGCAAGATCATGAAAGTGAAACACAGCAATGATCTCCATTAATCTTCCACATTACTCCATGCTTTATCCTTTGCTTCTGCTTCACTGATCCTTCTGCTCCCAGAGGTGATGACTCAGCCAGGCTTGCTTGCTTTTTGAAAAACTGCTCCTCTCCTCACTAACCAAGCATCAGACCCTTACTCCAATCTTCATACGGTGTGCACAGGAAATTGCCTCCCATTCTCGGCAGAAATACCTACACGGACATAATAATACGCTTACATCAGCATTGCAGCTCAGATCAGAAGCTCACATGGGAGCAAATCTCTCGTTTTGCTTCCTTCGCTGTGGTTTTCTCTCTCCATAGCTCAGTCTCAGACCACACAGGTCTGATCCCTTTTGGAGGTAACTAAACTGGAAGATGTGTACCTAGCACACCCCAAGTCCTCATAAGCACCCCTTGAACAGGACTAGAGCAGGGAAAACGAAAAACTTCTGCAACGCAGGGGTGAGGCATCAGCAGGACCCTTTCGGTCCCGAGTACTTGCTGGCGTGTACATAGCCAACGTGAGCCATACCTAAGGGGAACACAGGAAAAGGCTGTGATTTGCCGTGTCTTTGTTCCCGTATGCATCCCGTTGCCTGTGGGAGCCTGCTGTTTGGCACTCGGTAGATTAGTTGAAAAACTTTTTCCTCTCTGACTAACCAAGCATCCAGTCCTTATTCCTACCCCTACACAGCATGAACAGCATTTAGCTGCTACGTACTTCAAGTCACTCTTTTCCTGAAGTAACCTCCAGGCAGATAACACAGGAGTGGTCAAATTTCATTTCTGTCTGTAACTGTGAGAGATGTCTTTTTTTTAATCCTGATACTGTAATGAAAGTCACCTTTAATTAGTTTACTCTAAGTTCTCGAATATAATTTTAGTTTCTTTTCAGCCTACACTCTTCTTCCTATGTCACAGCATGTTCGCATGATGAAAAAAATACATTTGAAATAAAATCACGTACTTCTAAAATGCAATCTCTCTGGAATAAGACTGGGAAACTCATGCAGTGATTATTGCTATGAAAAGACACTCTTTATGAGAAACAAAAATTGTGAGAGTCTCTGTGTGTATATATGCATGTATTTAAGAGTAATTTTTGAAGAGAGTAACAGTCCCTCCAGAAAACCTTCTAGCATTGTCTTCTGAGAGCTAGCTACTTTGTTAAAAAGAATTTTAAATTTTAAAAATTGTTTTTCAGTGTTCTTCTTGGCCATACACTTTTGCATTTTCTTTTCCAGCAAGTGATAGATTGGAATTGTGAATCCCACGATACAGTATTTGACATTTAGTACAACTGAGGAATTAAAAAGAAGGCTTCTAAAACAAAACTCTTTAGATAATTCAAATCTACCCCTTCTATGTAAATAAAATGAATAACCAAATATCTTCCCTATCCTCACCTCTTTCCAAAATGGTTTTGCCTATTTTTATGCCAAGAACTAGTGCTCTAACCTTCTTAAAGTCCCTTTTTGTATTACCACTGTAGCAACGTGTGACAGATCTATTCTATTTGAAACAAATAACCGTGGTCTTGTACGCAGAGCAGAAGTTCTGAAGTCAAGGCGACACTGTCCAAGCTCTGACTTTTATCAATGGTAGGACAATGGGCAAATTCATCTCTGTTTTCAGTGCTCTGAACACCCATAGTTGGCACTGGATACGAGAGCCTAACTGTAGGTGCACAGGTTTGACAACTGGAATCATATGGTCTGCCTTGCTGTCTGAACAGGAGGTGATGTTACACTATTTTAAAAAGACAGAGATCCTGAGGTCTAACTGACTTCTTATAGCATCTTTTAAACTGCTATATGAAAGGTGCTATAAGACAGCAATGGATTTTTATTCTTTCCAGTTTCCTCCTTGAACCAAGAAAGGCAAAGATCATTGAAACCTTCATTAATGATTGCATTGTGTGTATAAAACCAAAACAACATTTAAAAGAAACCTATTACTGTCTATGCCCATGGTACAAAAAACATGCTTCCCAGAGATCAGTCCAAGTTTTTTCCTTCCCCCTCTTAGCTCAAAGTTTCAAAAACAGGATAGGACAATGCTGCAGCTTTCAAGGAACGGCAATTTTGTGGCACGAAGACAGGGCACCTTTAGCAAGCTGTTGGGCATGGCGTTGAGGGCAAGGAGGTGCTCGACGACAGAAGAGCAGCAGAGGTAGCGCCTGGGAAGGGTGTGAGACAAGCACAGCACGGACTTGCCCGTCTTCCTGCGGCAGACTCTTCCTTCTTTGAATTACACCCACCTTCCTTGCAAAAACATGTTCTTGGGTTTGGCAGAGGGGTGGTTGTTTCAGTCCATCCACTCATGAAAGACCATAGGAATGAGTAACCACAGCATGGACAATGAAAACGCTGCATCCAGAGAACAAATGAGGACGCCATGGGTTATGTGACAGCATCCTGTTAGAGATCACTGTACTTGCCTACCCTCCTTCCATGAAACTCCTCCTGGTTTCGGAAGCTGCCCAGCCGCTTCAGCTTTGCCTTACCAGCTATGTAGGAAACTTGGAAGCCTTTTAGAAATGAAGATAATCGTGTCACACATCTGATGTATGCTGCATATATATGTCTGTTTCAGACAGTTCCAGCTTTTGAGAGCCCAACGCTCTCTTAATAAATGTACCTGGACAGTTTCATCAATCTAGAGATAATTATATTTCAGGACAAAGCACGTTTCCTCACATTTACCTCACACAAAATGCCACTTTATATTGTTGCCTGGCTACCCTCCACTGAATTCAGGCACAGCACTGTTCCTGCCCTTTAAATGTACTAATTACTTATTGCTGTAATTACAGCACACTAGTTTAAAGGTTTTGTCATTACTTTGAACAGATTAACATGCTGTCGTAAGAGCACTTCAGAGCCTTTTGTTTCAAATTTCCATCATTAATCAGACCAATGTTTCAGTGAAAATTCAATATTTATAGTCCTGATAACAATGTGTGTACTTATGGGCATCTGTGTTCATAAACAACATATAAAATACAGGTAAACCAGCGGTCACTGAGTACATAATACATCTTTCTTATGGACTGGAAGTGTTATATACTTGATGAAACTCTTTTTTTCCTGCCACGGCTTAAAGACAGAGTGGAGCAGGATTTGCAGCAGGGCCAGGCGATGCATTGCTCATCCCGCCCGGACATCTGCCTTTACTTTCACTGCAGTAGATGGGACATCACCCAAAAGGGCTGTGGACGTTTCTGTGCTGTGGCCCAGCACACAGCGAGATATTTAAAGCTCTGGACGTTTTCGGGGAGACACCCCTCTGCCCCAGCTCAGCCTGCCACAGCAGACTTGCAGCTCTTGATCATAAGCAGCAGCTGCACAAGCATCTTTCCATGCCAAACACCCTTCTTGTAGGCAAACCCCATCATCCAGCCTTGCTATGGCCCTGTTCACTAGGAGTTTTGTATTCAGGTACATACAGGGAAGGAAATCAAGACGACAATTATTGGACTTAAGCACTCTTCACTAATAGGCTATATGTTTTTTGTTCCACATAGCTTGTTGCATGAAGTTATTACAACCTATCAGGTTTGGCTTTTGGAGAAAAAATGTCCTAGCTTTTTCATGTCCTAGCTTTTAGGCAGATGAACAGCTCTGAGACACAAAGTCCTCGAGTTGGGTCCTTTCTGCCTGGCAGCAAGCAGAGCAACTGACCACCAGCAGAGAGCTGAGCTCCTATAGAAGTTTTATTTACACTTTCCAGCCGAGTGAATTACGGCCAGACTACAGGTAGTCCTTAATTAGCATTGTCTATCTCGTAGTCTATTATCATTAGCTGATCAATCACTGTCAGGATTCTCAATTAAGAGCAAAACTAGAGCGTGGCCTGCATTTGGAGAAAAGAAAGCTGAAATTCCTAAATTTCTGAGCTGGACAGGAATAAGCACAATCCTTGCATTCAGAGATCCCAAAATTGATAAGCACAAGTTGACCACAACTGTAATGGCCTCTCCGTTGCATATAGCAAGAAGTTGGATAATGGTCTTTTATTAAACAGCCCTATAGTAAGGACTAACACCGATCTCATGCATTGCAGCCTGAAGGCTGTTACAGAGAGCATGTTTCATCAGGAGCAAAACCAGTTATTCCAGAGCTTAACTATTTGTAAATTAGTTATAATTTTTACTAATTTGTGCAATAGTCATGGGGTACTCATTACTAGTTATGTGCTGTTAACCAGATCACATTGCATATTTCTTTTGATTCAATAGATTACGGTTTAATAAAACAATTGCTTTTGTGTAGATAAAGTCCAAGCTGACGTAACAACTTGATATTTTTTGTAAAAATGTATAATTTTTAAAGCTTCTTTAAAAGTTTTAAGAGAGAGTGTTTCTCACATTGGGAGCACAAATGCTGGACTGCTTTATTCATAGCTGTACAACTAGAGATCTAGTCCATCCTAGAGAAGTCCATACTTCCATTCTTTTGAGAGGCCAGTTATCCAACTGCAGCTTTTTTGGCCTTTCCATTCGTACAAGAGTCCATGTCAGCAGTATTATCTCCTCCATATACTAAGAAAATAATGAGTCTGTTTACCTGTAGAAACATTTATTGATACCTTCTTCTCAATGTTTTTACTCTCTACAAGTATTCCTCAAAACAGCATTCAACTTTACACTAGTACTCGCTGATAAGTACTGAGGAGAATACAAGAGCTAAAGCACACCACAAAATATTAAAATATTTCTTTTCATTATGTCTTCCCAGCTTTATCTGGCTTCAAAATATAGGCCAAATTCCTACCTATAACAGCCTCTAACTGTGCAGATTCTGCTAGGGTCTTCTGCAAGTTATAAGCATATGAATTACCTTCCTTTTGGCCACCCTACAGAACTGCTGTTTCTGCTTAACGGCCAAGTGTTATCCACTGAGCAGAACTGCCGGGGTTCAGGCTCCATGCACCTTCTTATAATTTCTTCTTCAACGCTTCAATGTCCAGAACCCCTCCACAAAACCAGGAGGTTTTTTAGTTTCATAATGGAAATGCTTCCACTTAGGTTAGGCACGTCAATGAAGTGAGTAGCTAAATTTGTCCTACTGACTTCCCTGAGTCAATGGCCTAAATCAGGATCACAAGACTGATAATTATCTGATACTGCAAAAGGCAAAATTTGGAAGAGTATTCCTCCAAAAAGGATTGATTTTCTGTCTAAAGCAACAATTGACATTTCATTTACTTAATTACTTTACTTTGTCCCTGACATGTCATGAAGTTTTAATCACTATAAAACGCTTCTGATGCATCAAAGATATCTAAGTTCTGGGTTGCAGACACTGAAAACTCTTTTTTAAAGACTACTGTCTAGTAGTTGCATTGGAAGGATAACAAACTGGTTGTGTCAAGGTGATAAATTCCTAACATGGGCCAAATACCTGAAAAACAGAATCAACAGCTTCTACCTTAGCTATTCAGTCCACAAAAAATGCAGTAAATACAGTTACAAGAAATTGAAATTTAGAGTTATATATATTTTTTTATCAGGGAAAAAAGCTAATAATCCAGGCACAGAAAAAATAATGATAAATATTTACAAATTAGCAACCAAATTCAATGCGTATGGAAGTAGAGTTTTGTTTCGAAAAATACTTCAACTGACTTTTTTTGTACTTACACAGCATCTTTGTGAGGGTATCAAAGCACTTTCCAAACACTGTCAGTATCCCTCTCCTGGGGAGAAACACTGGTGAGGAACTGAAGCACAGTTTCACCATCTACCAGAACAGTTTTCTATTAAAAATAATGACCTGATGGTGTAAAAACATGCTCTGGGGGATTTAAATAGAACTAGCAGTCACACGAGTCAAGCATCAAGCAATGCCTGATTTCCATCTGACCTACCTGGTTGGAATCTGGAATTAAAACCAGAAAAGGACAAAAAAATAAAGTCAGGAAAAGTGCAAGTTACCACGGGATTTTCTAGTTCTCTTGTATTACCTTTAGCTATTCCTATCTGCAAATAGACTAATTTAGGCAGAGCTCCTTTGTATAGAAATTCAGTTTTGAAATATGTTTCATATTCAGACGGACATGGCTAGATTTGTATATTAAGACCATAATAGCTTTAGCAACAGAAGTACTATTGTAGCCTCACAGCTTAGCCTAACAGATGCCCTATATCTCAGGGCTGCATAACAGCGTAAGTTCATCTCTGTGCTGGACCATATGTACCTTCTGGAATATCTCAGTATGCTTATGCGGTGAAATAATATATTCCGCTCTTGCATTTTTTCATTGAACTTGCTTTCCTCTTGCTGCCCTCCCATCCAAGAGTTCCTCCTTTTTGTCTTTGGTTATGATTCATTTGTGTTTGAAGCAGTAAATGAACCTTTGGGGGACGATGAGATCTCTCAGTGTCAGCAGTCAGAAGAGCCAGGTCAAAACAAATTGAATCCCTTCCTAAAACTGGCAAGTGCCACTTGTGCTCAGTCATAATTCCCGGACTTAACACACAGTTTCATCAAGTGCCTTTAACAGGCAATGCTGCTTTTCTGGAGGGGACGGATAGGCGAGGCAGAGAACAGTTATCAGTAAGAGAGAGGTACAGCTACCCCAGTAATAGTCTACAAATCACATGACATGCACAGAGAGGCTCTTCACCATCTTCTCCAGGAAAAATCTAGGGGGATAGGGTGAAGAAAGTAGAGGTTGGGTTCAAATCAAACTAAAAGTACTTATCCTTCACACATCAGGTGGGAGACCTGCAACACCTATTCCCAAGAGGGGCTATGACAGCTGTCCATCGGACCAACACGGTAATGTCATAGACATCCATTCAGCAATCACTAAACACATCAGAAACCACATCTGATCCAGCAAGTTCCTCAAGATGATACTAGTTGGTTGCTGGAAGATTACTGAAGAAGCGTCCCCTTCTCTGTGCTTCCTTGGGAGTCCTCCAGTCCTTTGCCATAGTAGGAGGAGGCACCACTGGTCTTACAAACAGGTGTCAGGTCAAACTCAGCCCTACGTTCCCAGTCTTCCATACAAAACCATGCATAAGCTGCCTAACAGCCCTATTAAAAATACAACTAAATAGTCACTATAAAACATCAAATTACACACATTCCACTGTTCAAAGCTACTTGTAATTATAGAGCACTCCATACATTTCCAGACTGCAAGGAAATCAATAATCTTCCAATGGTTACTGCTAATGACCACTTACAAAATGAGGTGTTTAAAGAACACTCTCTCTTGAAAGTCCAGCCCCTTAGAAGAAGCCACAGGAGGAGTAATCTCTAGTTTAGAAGAAGTGGCAATTTAAATGAAGAACTAACATAGTGCTTATCGACAATACAAGAGACAAGTAAGTACCATGAGATTTAATGGTGGTATTACTGCTTTGATCCCTGGTGCTCAAAGCAATAATCCATGAGTTTTAAAATTCAAGTGCTTGACTAAAACTCTGCAAGCTCAAGTGGATTGTAAAGCAGAATTGATAAAAGTAGATCTTTAATTAGACAATCATTTTATAGGAGATTTCTTTTATGAATATTAAGGAGGTTTGAAAAACTGTTTACAAAGCACATGCAGCTCTGGGTGTTTCTTCCCAGGAAATCTCATGAGTAGGAAAAAAAAGTTTATCTTTCTATAAAACTAGATATGAGCTAAACATCTACGATACACATACAGAGTCATCAAATTACAGCCACGGGATATGCGGGCGCGCCCTAAAACTGTCATCGGGTGGACAAAAATCCCCACTGACCCAGAGCACCTGTAATATATGAAACACAATGTACAGTTTGAAATTTTAAGGTTAACAATGTGTTTTCTTTGTCATTTCTCATCTCAGCTTTTTTCTTCTCTGACTCAGCGTTTCAATCAAGTACAGTGCTTTTAAAGTGCCACTTGAGGTACCCTGTACCTCTCTCTCGCCTTGCACCACTCACCACTCACCCATCTGCTTGCGATTCATTGTACGGGATAACTCTGTCGAAACACCAAGAACCTGCAGCCAAACCTAAATTGTGGCAGATACTCCAAACACAGTCACGTTCCATACAAAAATAATCCATTTCATATAGTATATCAGCTTTCACCCTCTCCATCCCAACTGTATTCTCAGGGTTATTTTAAATTACTCACAGGTTCTTAAATTCTCGATGAACAACTATTTATTGTTGGCTAAGAGAACAATCATCAGCTGGATTAATTTAAAGGGATTTGCATGTTTTCTCCCATGGCCACGGGAAGTTGGTTTGTTTCCTGAAGAGAAAAAAGATTGTTAAAATCGGCTGGAGCTGCGTTGGAAGAGTCACGAGCTATTGTGCACAAGTGTCTGTGTTTTCTCTAATGTACTGAATGAAACACTCAAAAAATCTTCAGCTTTTGTTTTCTGCAGGCACTATGCACTGCTGTTTAAGAAACAGGAATATTTGTTCTGAAGAAAAAGGATAATATTTATCTACCCACATCCGGACTCCCTAGTTTCTGTGCACACCCCAGCCCCCAAAGTCCACTCAGGAAAATCTTCCCGTTCGTGACTGTAACACAAACATTAACTCGAAAGTTATAACCCTGATTTCTGCCATTCCCAAAGCTCATCTGCAGTTAGGAAACATGTATATTACCTTAATGCTTTTAAGGTACCCCATTTTTTCTCAGTACACTATGCTATCCCCTAGGAGTTTCTTAAATAATAACAGCAGCAATTGAAAATAAAGATAAAACCCATATGTTTAGCTTTCAATTTGCTATATGACCAGTACTACGTGTCTGGCAGAAAAATGCATGCCCAAATTATTAATTGTTCTTCCTTAGTAAGGAAAGATAAAGGAATAGAAATGTTCCTGTTATTTGCTTCTCATTTTTATTATCCCTTTCTCAACCAGCAAGTACTAATCATTTCTACTTATCTCAGGTGACATAACTTGTAACCACTATAAGCTTTTATCACACAACAATCAAAATATCTCTTCTTTATTTCTTGTTTACTAAGTCCTTCGTTTATACTTCCTTCCTTCATTTATTCCCTTCCTTGCTATGTACCCATACAAGAAAGGGCTATATTTTCTGTAGCTTTCACTTCCCCTCTACCTCCCACCCCAAAATTTTTGGTAAATTAATTCCTGAGAAGTCCCTGGGGTAAACATGTATGCAAAAAGAAATCTCCTTATTGCAATATATTAGTAAGCTCCCATAATTTTTGCATTAGCTTCTTTCAGTGTCTAAAATGCCCTTGCCAACTGACTTGATGCAGGGTGAGAGTTAACCTGATATATTCAAATATATACTGTTAAAGAAATACCCCAGAAATAAATGACAGACCATTTCTGGAAACGAACTCGGACTACCTCCAGGGGCACTGCGGTGTTAGGAAAGACTTCAGTTATTTTCACAGCAGCACTGGCTGTAGGCCATCAACCGCAACTGCATCTATACGCTTTCCTTTTCCTACCCTGAACTATTCCTCTTTTTAGCTCATCTTTTACCAGGCACTTGCCTGGATGAGTTGCAGTTTTCTGCTTTTCTTTCAAATTGCCATTCAATGTGGCAAGCAATGTGCTGATTTCTAGCGCAGATTAAATTTACAGCAAACTTTTGGGTTGCCATTACATGACAATCATCGTGAGGATCCATTCTTTCCTAGCAACATCATTTTAGAAGATCGCTTTCTTTTATCTTGATTTTACCTGAGTTACCATCTTTTGTATCTCCCCTTCTCAGAATCTATCAGCATCTCAACTTATTAGTCAAACATCACTTTTTTTAATACTATATTAATACCAGATGTGTTACATTAATACCAGATATGTTTGTTCTATATTCATCACCCAGGTGTATGAAATGGTTATAATTTCTCATCCTTTCCTGCACAACCCACTTTATTTCCGAGGTCTGTTACTGAATATAGCACTGGAGGCTCCTACTTGAACTGATGCCTCTCTCTGACCACCTGTATGAACGCTGTCTTGGCAAGCTCAGGAAGCTCTTCCTGTGTTTTGTAGCAGAATAGTAGAGAAGAATTCAAGTGATGTCCTTCACCCGCAGAAATACGGCGCTGTTCATTTTGCTTGGATAAAACTTTATAACTGTAGGAAGTTTTAGCAACTACATTTTAACTAGAATGAGCTTATTAGCAGGTAATGTCCTTTTTCTTCCTCAATAAAAACAATACTAGCTGCAGCTATTTCTTGATACACGGTCTACTTGCTTCGTAGTAACAAAGAATAAAACTGAATGCAGCAGAAAGATTTTCAAAAAGCTTTCAGAGGCGAACGACCGTTTTTGTCCCAGGCCTTGGGTCTCCCTTTCATCCACACATCCATCTGTCTCGAGACTCTTACTGTGTATCTTCAGCAGTTGCCCTGGCTCAGGATTTGAGTATCTGGTGTGGACTGGCACAGTTGCACAGGTTCTGGCTCTCTAGAGGCTCGGTTCTGGATTTTCGCCACCAAAAATACACTTACACATTGGGGTTTTGTAAATCCTGTATATTGTAAAAAAAAAAAAAAAAAAAAAAAAAAAAAAAAAAAAGGTGCAGGCTTTTTTTACCCCTCCCTCTAATCAAGAAATAAACTGCATCTTTTTCTTTAGATACTCGTAAGTTAAAATAATGAACGAACAACAGCTTTCTGTCTGTCTAACCTCTGTCTCTCTGCATTTCGGAGCACCTCTGACCCACCCTGGGTTACAGAAACAGACTGCTGTTTCAGAGACGCTTTTTGCTCTGTCTTGTTTTCTGTAACTGGAAATAAAAGCAGTCTGCGTGTAAAGAAGAACGTCTGCACTCTGTATATGGAAGAAAGAATACCTGTCTTTTAATGTCTACTTTTGACTTTTCAGTGTCACTGAGGTATAGAAAATGGTATATAAGCTATACCGGGTCCAGTGCATGCTTATTCTAACTCAGGACTTGGATGTTCAGCTTTTCCAGAGTGAATTAAACATAGTGTAGCACATTAGAAGTTACAGATGTTCAAACAAGTCATTAAATCCTTCAAGAAAAAAAAAGGGGGTTTTTGAGTTGTTACAAGCATGGAAAATTCTGTCCTGAAATGAAAACATCTGGAAGTAGGTCTTGGAAGGGAAAACTGTATCTCTATCCCTAGGAAGATGAAGAATCATCTGTTCTGTCCACCGCAGAGCAGACATTACATTCAAACTGAACTAATGCAATTAAAATGGCTACACTTTTAATTGATATTTATGTCATAATAATTATGCACAAGGCCACCAAAGTTAATAAATACATTTTAATAGCCCATGGCAATTTCTCATCATGCATCTGACAGTAGCTAGCAGATGTGTCAAGAAATTTCCTTCCGTGTAAAGAGCTTTGCTGTGAAGAGCTGCTGAGTATGTCATCGCACTATTAATTGCTTTTCCTTCACTCATTTTGAAAAACCCTGCGGTTGTAAAAACTACTGGCTAATGAACTGTAGGTTCTGGTAGGTTGAGGGACTATCAGACCTTCAGCTGAGGGAGTAGGGAGGAAATAGCATATATGTATTGATGCTATCTTGGGAAAAAATCGCCAAAATTGCACACACAGTGCCTTCAGCCTCTGTCTAGTACAAGAGAAAAATCATCTTCCCCGTCAGACAGTAGTAGCAGGTATAATTCACGTGTTGAGCGTAGACCTTTACCTCTACACAACCAGCTGAGCTGGTCGTAGAAATTACAGGGGAGTTTTACCCCTGGAAGCAAACCGAACAAATTAAGACAGACCTTTTCAGAGGGCAGCTACAATTTAGCAGACAGATTTCCTCCGGAAAACGTTTACATTTAAGTGGAGGTCTGTGGAGCTCACTGGGGCTCTGCATGCCTCCAAATACTGAATTGTACCACTGGGTAAAAAACTGCTCAGACTCACCACAGATTATTTCAGTGCTCAGGCTGCCATACACTCAGAGGACGTCCAACGTTGCGAATGTTGTCACCTTTGATGAAGCAAAACATAAAGCATGGAGCGATACTGTATACTTCTAATTTCAGTAAACAACTACGTGAACATCATGTCAAGCGTGGTTGGTATATTTTGCTGTTGTGTTTAATGTAGATCTTTAATACTCTTCAGCAATGAGATTCTTTGTTGAAGTCAATTTAAAAAGTTGGCAGAAACACTTTGTTTCAGCAAAGTAGTAAATATTAATTTTAATTTCAAATTAAAATCAACATTTTAAAGCAACAGAGTTTCTAGTGAGGGCCAGAATAGACTAGAATCAAGTTCTAGTCTGTGCTCCTTCCCCACTCCAAGTGGAATTTGGGGCTACCACCATGTTCTCCAAAATGTTTCCATTTGATAGACTTTTACTTTCTAGAATCTGTACTTTCTGTATATTTTACAGAAAATTCTTGGTCCCACCAGATCCCAGTACTAAGGTTGCACAGTTTATCTGTATTCTACTTCTTAGGCAAAAGGAGTATTACAAACAGAAGTCACAAGTGCCAAAAGGTTATAAGGTTAAAGAGACAGCAGGAGAAGAGTGAAAGCAGACAACAGTCACTCTTAAAGCTGCAAATGTTATAATCAATTCATAATATACATTGCAAAGACATGAAAATACTCAACATGTGTAATACCTCAGTTTTGACTTCGGATTTGTATTAAATACAGTGTCTGACGCAATAAAAGAACTTAAGACATGTATAAATCTTTTGAAAAGCTGCTGAGTTGGCAGTAGCATTTCAGATTTCATCATATTGAATAAAATAATTGGAACAGCCACAGTCATCAGACTGTCAAGAATTTTCCAGTAGCATTTAAACAAAGAGGAGTATCTACTATATTATTTTGGTGCTTTTGTAGGGTTGATGGTTTCACAAAACAACATATACCCATGCACACACACAGAAATGTTAGTGAAGAAAAAGAAAATCCATTTGTCTTGTACATGAAAGCGGCAGCTCCATGGCACCTGCAGCACGCAGACGTCCATCACGTCGCCTCGGCAGCTTTTGGACACTATAGGCATATAAACAGTAACAGTATGGCTTGTTAGCACGCAGCTCCTAATCCAAGCCGCTTGGGCTTCCCCTGCGAGTACCTGCCATAAAGTCAATAGAAGTTCTTTTGTATATAGTGTTGTTTTAAATACGTGAGGAATTGGGATGTACAAAGATATCAAACACCAACATTGTAAAGTAACATCTTACCCCTCTGCCTTGTGAAATTTAGAAGTGAATAAGACTACTCAAAAAAACCCAAAGAAGGTAGTAAGCCTTACAAAAGAAAATATTTTACTATCTGCAAAATCAGAGATTTGGTGTAGGGGTGTTTGTTGGGTTTTGGAGGGGTTGAGGTTTGGGGCTTTTTTGTAGACTTATTCAGGACACAAAAACAAGAGCAAATGGGACCTATGGTCCAAGAGTAGGATTAAAGGCTAAAAGTTCTGAATTCAACACTTTTTTTTTTTTTTTGTGGGAAAGTGAGATTTAGTTCATTCTCTGCTTCCCTCTGCTTCTCAATTTTTACTGTATTTTTTTTAATGCAAATTGCTTCTCGTGGTCATTTCAGTGATGATGAATTTTTCATCCGCCGAGCACGACCTCACTTTAACACTGTTACCTTTCTAATGAAACTCCTTGGTTTTCATGGTTGAGATCCTTGATCAATTACTTCACGTCATGTCTTATCCATGAATGAAATATAGTTCATAAATATGTACTGGCTTCTTTATCCTCTTCAGAAAGTTGAAGAGGCACTCTGGAAGTACTAAAGAAACGCTCTGTTTAGCGAGCTTGCTGATGAGGTTTCATATTTTCTGAATGCTTTTGAAATACTCTCTATCACTAAATAGCAGATACATGCAGAATGAACTTTTTATTAGTGAATTATCTTTATACGTTTTCCCACTCACAGAAGACTGTATATAATTATAAGGAATATTTCCAGGATTATTTCTGTGAGTGCGCATTTAAAGGAAGGGAGAAGAGAGATTTAGTACGTCTGTTTAAGAAACCCTTGTTATTCCCAAAGCAAAATAAGGTGCCTGCTTTTTTTGCTCCCAGTGCAAGACAACACACAACACATCCGTGCACTGCAATGTTTTTATGGTTTGAGAATAGACTACTAAAAGAAAATTTATTTTCACTTACTGACAAGTGTTGACGTGGGTGATCTTAATAGCAATATTTCTCTTAATTTAGCAGTCTCACCAGGCAAGTTGGGGCTTGACGTCAGAGTCTAGTTTCATTCATCAACTAATGAAGCGTTGTCTCCTCTCTCAACCTAACATACTTAGTTTTATATGCAAATGGCCCATATAGTCTTTGGGAATATGGCCTTCAAAGTGACACTCCCGTAATTGCTAATCAGCATTGCTTCACTGCAATCAAAAATGATGTTGCAAGTCCAGGATTACAATTTCAAGGTGAGAAAGAGCAGGTAGCAGACCTTAACTTGCAATACTCTCTAAAAAAGAGTGAAGAAAGAGAAATATGAAAAGGAGTAGAAACCTGGCGAGAATGTAGAAAGAGCTGGCTCGGAAGGCAATGCTTTGCAAAGTTATTTGGGATGCATCGGTCTGGTTTTAATGTATACCTTACAGTGCCAAGCCAGGCTGTGGAAGGATCAGACCATAAAGAGCTTTAGAGGGATTATTTTCCCTTGTCTTACTCCACTTCTTTTCTCTAGGTCGTTCTGGGTTTGTTTTTTTTTTTGGGAGATACTGTGTATGAGATGAGCAATTTTCCACCCAGAAAGGCAGCATCCCACAGACTAACAGCCCCAGCAATTTCAACCTTCCTGTGAAAACACAACCAGGAATTAGCGTGATGGGGAGAGAGAAGGGCTGGCAAGCACCATGCTGGCTTCCAAGCCTGCCACGGCTCTGCCAGCACACCTCGGTGCTTCCCTGAATAAACCTTTTCAGTCATGCTCTTGTACAGAGCCACCGTGATGAACCACAGCACACTATTGGCAATGCCAAGGTAGATGCCAGGGCTGGCACAAAAAACCCCAGGCTTAGTCATCTGTGGCCTAATTAGTGTTTGCACCTGTATCACCTGCTGAAGAGACTTCTGCGGCAGATTCTTCTTCCCCTGCTGTGAACACCCACACTTGCAGCCCTCTCAACTACGGGAGAGAGAAACAGCAACAAGAAAAAACACCCTCAAACTTGGCCGTTTTTCAGAATTCAGCTGGTAGCAAATAGAGCAGGTGCTTGTATCTCATACATTTCAGTTCACCTGAACACACGGCTTCACTTTCAGATAGGTGTCGTGCAGATGGAAAAGGTGTATTCCGTACATCCACGTCACCAAGCTCTTGGTCAGGCCAAAATAATTCCAGATAAAATTAAGTCTTTTGCAGCTTGTGGGGGACACAGCAGAGCACTAAACCCTGCCACTCCGCCCGTAAAAATGTATTGGCATGCTCTGCAGAAAGCTCAGCCTCTACATGGCATCGGCTCGAAAATGGAAGCGGTTCAACCAGTTTAAGAGGTGGCTTTCCAGCCAGCACTTGCTGCGATACCACCGTCGCGCTTGCTAACAAGCGGCTGTTAATCTCTAGCACCAGCAGTAGCTCACCTAGTACATTCAGGAATGGGAGTCTGGTCCCAGGGATGGATTTTGATCAAGCTTTGTGGGAGTTTAAGCTGCCTTCAATTATCAGCATGGGAGGGGCGTTTAATACAGCTCCTTATAATGCTCATTGGATAAACCGCTCTTTCTGCCTGCGAGGTTCTCGTTTTCCTCCAGAACTTTTTCCTCCGTTGTCTTCTGGGAATAATTTTCATCCCAAAACCACCGAATTTTCTCTGGCTTTGTACTATAGTTTAGCATAGAACCAAAATGAGAATCGTATTTCAATCCTGTAAAAGTTAGTCCATCGGAAGGCAGCGGGAGAACTGTGATAATCCAAATTGCGTAAACCAGTCCTTCACTTTATTAGGGCTGTGCTGTTTTTCTACCGCTGAAACATCAAAAATCATGACCAATATCTGTCAGCGCCTTGAAATATGCGTGTGGTGTGAAATAACTATAAATGCCATTAAGGTATCTTGTATAAGTCATGAAAATCAATGTGCTGACAAAGCTAGACAAATTCAAAAATAAAAAAATGCAAATACATACCACACAATTCAAAACAAAATCTCATGCCCAGGCACACTGCACAATGACAGTTTGGAGCCAGCATCTGAATCCTTGCTTGTCATGACTCACAAATCCATTTTTATCTCTTTTTATGGATTCTAAGGCCACAAGTAGCTGCAGAGACAGTCCAGTCTCACTTCCTGCAGAATACAAACCTCGTCACTTACAACAGCAAACTAATGATCACTGACATGGCATTTCAGGGGAATATAAGTTCACAAACACATTTTTTTTCCTCAGTCCTGCCCTTCAGGCTCTTAGAATTCCAGCGATTCCTCTAAGATCACCCAAATGAGACTTTCCAGAGCTTGCAGCTGGGACCAAAGCCATCCAGAGAAGTTTGTTTTCAAACCATATAATCTCTTTGCGGAAAATACTAGTCCACGCATGCACTTCCAAATATCAATCGTCTTCTTCTAGGTTTTCTTATGAATAAAAGGCATAATCCAGTTCCTTTCAAAACAAGGTGCTGAAAGCGATTCAGTTTTTGGACCGACCTAGAGAAGGCAAATTCAAGCGTCTCCTTGGACCTCCCATTCTGGGGAGAATTCTGCACTTGGCAGTTTCCAATGCGTTTCCTCAGAGGTATTGACACAAGAACCTGGGACTGCAATCTTACTCCTTCGAGAAGAAAATTGAGGGAAATTCCTGCCCCACTCCAATCCTACAAAATTCAGAGTCACGCCTCAAAGATTCCGCGTCCTATAGTATCACCAAGAACTCTTTCTGGTGCCCGAGACATTTCTTTTCCTATCTCACACAGTTTATCCTCATGTGAATGAGCTTGCTGTATGGGCAAGACCCATAATGCAAAAGCATTAAGAAGTCTTCCCCCAAATTATACTTATTGCTTAAAATAATTTGTTTTTTATATATACACATAAACACAAGCAGAATGCTTCTCTTAAAAAAAAAAAAAAAATTACAATGGATTTAATTATCAAACTTCTATTTGGTACCAAAATGGGCAGAAGTGTCGTTGTTATGAAAACGAACTTAGCCATGGACCTAACCTGCATTTCAGTAAGATGAGTTGCTGGCCTGAACAAAAAAAGTAGCATCAGGAACCTCATGAGGAAATGTTTTTCAAATTTAGTTTTTTCAAACAAAAGCAGCTTTGTGATAACATAGGTAAGAGTGAAAATTTCTGAGTCCTCATTAAAACCAACAACTATTACAATTGCTATTTTTCTAAATTCATAAAAGGGAAAAAATAAATCTGAAAACCTTTAAGACAAATTGTTTCCGAGGCATGTACTGGCATTCATTAGTCCTTTACTGCTCCCATTAGAGAAACTGTTTAAATGCTGTTTGGTACTTCTGACTGCGTAAACATTTCTCTCATGACGACAGTTACCTACAATTATACTTAATCATGCTTTTTTGCTTTGTCAAGGTACAAATAATGTTCATTACTTATGTTTTCCAAGCCCTGCAGTTTAATGCACATCCTCATTTATGTGGTTGTAAACATATTTGTGAACTGCAGCTTTCATTCCCACAGTTAATAGGCTGCATAATGCAAAAATATAAAGGTCACATTGACCTACGAAAAAATCCTCATTTAATTCAAATCTTTCTTGACAGCCAGAGACAAAATGCTATAGCACCTTAAGATTCTAAAGCTCAAGATTCACATAATACACAACAAAAGCAAGACCCTCGTGGGATAAAAGCACATGTACAAATCCAGAAAATAACAAGAAAGAATATGACACCATATTTGAAATTTTGATCTCAAAACAGGGGTTTGATCCTGAGGAGAGCTGAGCTAATGTATTTTTCCTGTCTTTATTTTCTTGTAGAGTGGACTGAACAACTGAAACAAACACGTAACAGCAGAAAGCAAAACAGCTTTATGTAAATGCTTTGTAGCTCAATGTCATTTTATGTCCTGCTTCTTTTAAGGAGAAAAAAAAATTACGGTGCATACTTTTTTTTTTTTTTTATACTGTTCAGTTTGCAAAAAGAAATAATGAAGAAAATAATTAAGGTGGTAAAGCACAAATTGAGACTCAGAGGGAAAACACGTTGTGTTTCAGTCAGCATTTCCAAGGACAAGAGGACAATGTTTGTACTTTTGCAGCAGCTGGACTTACGCAGCGACTGGGCTGCTGCGCCAGAATGGCAGCGGAGCTGCAGGCTTAACGTCCTGCCCCGCGGGGAAACTCTCTCCTCTTGGTTTTGTGCGGTGAGATGTAGTTGACACAGCTCTAAAGAAAACAAAAGGGGAAAAAAGCGAAACCCGCGTCTTAGGGAGTTTGCTGGAGGTGTTTATTCCTATTTAACCGGCAGAGAAGGGGGGGACACGTTTGTTTGCTGCCTGACCGTCCCTTCAGGAAGACGCCACTGATGACGCGGTAGCAGGGCTCCACAGCACTGAGAGTTTCACTTCTGCTGTTGTGTAAGCACTTCAGAATTCAAATCCTGAAGGCAAGAAATGCAGTATCAGTAATCCCCTTTCCTTCTCCCTTCTCCTAAGGGATGAGCGGATCAGGTCGGCCGTGCTTTCACCGCACTGATCAGAAGTCTCTTACACTGCCTCTGCAGCTCGCCGAAAGATATCTGTGACCCATCTCTTCTCCCCTCTTATATTTTGTTTATTTTGGGGATTCATTCCTGCAGGTATTCCTGTCGACGGGACTGTTTCGTTAACCCAAGTGGGAAGGGATAAGCAGTTTCATCGCTTACCTCGAGCAGTAAAAACTGTAACACGCTCCGAGTTACCGTGAGGCCACAAAAAAAGAAAATAGATGCAGGGTTTAGGCTGCTTTCTTCTCACTGTACACTGTTCACCCGCCCAGAAGCTGTGCCACCAGGGACCCGGGGAAATCCAGCTCCCCGTTTCTTTGGAGTCACTCTGTGTAGGGCACTTGTCTGAATCGATAAGCGTAACAACGTGATGGCCTTGCGCTCTTGCTATCTCCAACCCACGGAGCAGGCTGCTGTGTCCCCACCCTCAGGATATAACGTGGAGGAGTTTTTAGGCTGTTCGAGTTTGTGCCAGCAGCTCAAAAGCCTCTAGGTAGCCTAGGGAAATTAAGAACAGAAAGTTAGGTTGGATTTCTTCTTTCTCTAGGGTCCTACACTTCATGTTTCACCTACCGAACTCGAAGATTGCAAAGGCTGTGAAACAGAGCATCGCAAGATCGGTTACCTCTACGGAAATCTCCAGCCATGTCATATAAGCTCTTTAAAACACCTTTAACCTTTCCTAAGTGTGAATAAAGACCAGTATTCAAAAATTCTTGCTTCCTCATATTGTCCAATATATTATTATTTCTGTTAAATGTATGGAAAATACCTTAGCATCCTTGATACATCACAGTGTGGCAACTCTACAGAAAAGTTGATTTTTCCAGAGAGATCTATTCTGTGCATCTTCATCATCACTACGTGCCAGCACCTAAAAACAGACCAGCCTGTTTTGGAAGTTACTCCCTTTTAACAGAGGGACATTTTTGGCATCAAAAATTTCACATGACCTGGCACACTACAGGTATATAACCCTGCTACCTAAACGAAGAACAGCTTTTCAGTTGTAACCTGCTGCTTCCAGGGCTTACATCATGGCATTAACCACTGCAGAGGTTCCAGAGAGGCAAGTGAAGCCTTGGCAAGGACACCAGTACTCACACCAGCACACTGGGCGTCGGTTACCAGCGTACCATCACGTCCCACCATCCCCCTCACTCCCTGATGAGGGAAGTAGTATTTTGGGTTTTTTTCCTTTTACCCTTCCAACTCACAAACACGATTAATGAATACATGTTTTACATAATTAAAAAACCCACAAATTTTACTCCAAGCAATGCTTCAACCCATGAGAAAAGAAACACGGAGAAGACCATGAGCATTTCAACATCCTACAGAGCCCGTCTTAAAAGGATTTATACCCCACACCAGCGATGAGACATATCAAACGTTGAAATGCATCAGAATAAATGTCTTGTGTTAGTGTTTAGGAGTACCAGGGTGTGACAGCGTCACATCTTCACTGTGACTCTATAACAGAAACTTTGTTCCTGTTTCAAAGGGTTTAAAATGAAAAAATAAGACAACGGACAGTAAGTGAATATAAACAAACAGGTAGGGAACAAAACCAAGAGGATAAGACATTGCAATGAGAAGCTCCAGTGTTAATGCAAGAAATCTTTTCAGGGTGATAGTCTCTGTCAAATACATGTGTTTGCACCTTGAAAGCTTCAACATAATTCTACATAAAAGGGAAATCTTCTTTTTCTCCTTCCTGCTGCCTACGTGCCATCTGCAATCGGTTTCTAAATACAACCCTAGGAAAAGCAGTTAGACCCCATGTGGAGTCATGCAGGTGTATACGAAAGGTAACACGGTTGTGAAACCGCAAGTATTTACCTCCAATCCAAACTTTCTGGCTGGATTCCAGGCAATGGATTTAGCATCACTGGAGGCTGTTAGCATGTCTTGAAAACACATCGTAATTTGTCTTTGTTCCCATGCATAAGGATGTAGTTCTAGGTAAAAAGCTCTCTAAATGGGGAAACGGGCTCAGAATAATTCTAATAACGTGTGTTAAGATTTGTACAATCTGGAGTGGCATAACATAAAAATGCAAATTGAAAAAAGGGAAAAAGCCACACTGCACTGTTTTCTCTAATGCAACTCGGCACTCACACTTGTAGACAGATACACTCCAGCAAATCTACCGCCGCAGTTTTATAGCACCTGATGCATCAGCACCTGACTACTTATAGAATTAAAATACTCTCTCCATTTCAAAAAAAAAAAGCATGAGAGACATATGTATTTGTCAAAACAACAAAGAATTACTGATCCATTGCAACACAGCTGGTGTCTCCAGAAACACTGAGCCCTCCAAGTATCCCTCTGAAGTATATCTTCCCAAAGACATCGTCAAGGAGCTCGACACACATTAATGCATGCGCAACGAGGCCATGATATTTTGGGATATCAAATCACCTTTTTTTTCCCCCCTGAATTGAATGTTAACTTTTCATACATCAGTTTCAAACCTGCCAAAAACAGTTTGCATGAAAAATTAAAAAGAATACGTAAGTTTAAAAGGGAGACATACCATTTATTATCGATGACATCTGCGAAGACTGAAATCGTGTACTTTTCTCCACTAATAACAATTACTTCTAGTACACTGCCAATATATGATAAAAAAAAAAAAAGATTGCAAAGGTCTTAGTCCCTGTGCAGAAGATGCTGAGCACTTCTGAACTCAAACCACTCATTTCAGCAACTAATGCACAGATTTACACACCTAGTGCTGCACAACTTATCTGGTAAATGCTGGACTTTCTTTCATATGAAACTCTAAACATTACACAAAGCTACTGAAAAAGTTCTCACATTTTCAGGAATCATCTGGAAAATGGCGTTGAAGTTTCTCAAGAATAGATTGAACCTAATTTTGAAAATATATTCACAGGAGAAAAACTTGTCCTGTATTCACCTCTTCTTTCTTTACCTCCCTCTTCTCATCAGAATTTAAATCCCATTCAAGATGCTACTTTAAACCTGGAATTTATAACTAACGGTATATGGTAATATCACTCACTGCTGTACTTGATGAAAATTAAAGCTGAATGTAATTTTTCACTGAAGCATTCAGATTAAGGTCCGCAGCATTTTTTAATTTGTGTGGGATTTAACTCGATTGACTGAATAAGAAGAACAAACTAAGCTCCCTTCAAGACACAGAACTTTTAGCACCTCAACATTTTTATGATGAAATTTCAAGCTGGGTTTTTATTTAAGAAAAAATTGTTTCAAAAAATGTAATGAAAAATAATTTTCAGAATGGTTGTATGTGGTAAATCCAAAACTCATTTCCCCCATTTCTTTCCCTGAAACCAAGAAAAAAAAAAATTCCTGTACTCTTAACTGAATCCTGATTTTTTAGAAACCACCAATGCAACATCCATATAGGCTTCGTTAACATCTCCTTCCCTAGATGACGGTGCTCCTGTCATCCCTTTAGGAAAAGGAAAGAAAAGTGGTTGTCCACAGCTACTCATTGAGTATAACACTGAAAAAGGACTGAAAGTCCAGAGCTGGTGGGAGACCCCAGCTAGCTGTCCTTACTAGACAAGGTGGCTTAAGCATGCTTCTAAGGAAAAGTTCATACAATAAATACATAAATAAATAAATCTACAGCTTCAACATCAGCAAGACCCTGTTGAAATCCCAGCACAGTTACTGCAGCAGTAAATATCTAGGTAAGTATTCATTCATATCTCCCTTTAAGCCTTCAAGATCAATAAGTTAACTTCTACCTTGCTACCACTAAAAATTCTAAAGAAATATACCCTTCCACCTCCTTTACATTACCAGGTTGTTTTTTCTTGGAAGTTCCGTTTTGAGGAGCAATATTCTACATGACAGTGTAGCAGATGGGACATCACTTGTGGATCTGTCATGATTTCATTCAAGTCTCTATTGCCTTCATTATGACAGAGAATTAAAATCAAATCTGAAACCTGCCATAATAATTTTTTAAAATCTTTTCAGGTGGGACTTTCCTCCAAAACATTAAAAAGCAAGAGTAATGTCAAATGAATACACACCATATGTTTGTTAAAAAACGCATTCCTGGGACAATACCCTTAAATACTTGTTTAATCCAGCAAAATGAAGAAAACCAACAATAATCCACTTTGCAGGTGACAGACGGTGCTACGGGCTATTACATTTTGTAACTCTGCCAAACGATTTAATGCAGCTTCATTAAGCTATGGGCATGTGTAGTTATAAACTTGCCAGGTAAAATCTAAATTCCGAATCTCAGTTTCAAAATGAAGTCTGCCTGTATCAAGAAATCTTGAAATGATGCACAACCGGAAGAAGTTAACTACTCACACGCAGTATTTCTCATCTGGTGAGTCCTGAGAATTGGTTAAGCTTTGCACAAAATGGTAGTTTTTGGAATGTTTAACATACCAATAAAAAGTCTGAACAGCACCCCTCCAAGGGACCATCATGAAGTAAATTGAGTTGGCCAAAAAATAATGGTTTTCACTTGCCGTTTCATCCTGATTATTCTCTTGTATTTCCTCTCCACCGCCTACACCGACGCAGATGCCGTGAACAAAAGCCAACAAGACTGGCTGGACGGAGTGGTCCCTGAGCAGCTTTAACAAGGCTGGCTTCAGCTGTCGTGAAATGTACCCTCCTCTTCAAGCTTTACCTTGGGTGTTTCCCTCCTCTGTAGGTCCGCTTGAGGAGGAAGGTTTGCCTGGATGAATGGAGAGCAAAGCATCAGGTCCCGCGCTCTCGGCACACGGTCAGAAGTCGCCACGTCGCTATAGCTCCTCTCCCACTGCCGCAGTTTTCACTCAACTTTTGGAGAAGCACGTTTAGACATCTAGCTGGCTTCAGGTAAAGACATGTTATTGCACTTAACGTGTAAGGTTAATAAACATTTTCATAGTTGACTATATATCCATATAAACATCTAACCGAGTGGCTCTTTCCACCAGCGACCTGCTGTCACAGACCTTGCCTGGGAGCACCGGGACCAGCGCAGGTAACTCCTGGTTTTTTGCTGAAAATTGCCTGTGTCTGGAATTCCCTAAACATTGCTTTAAATTCCCTTTTCCCTGCCGGGCTATTGAATTGGGGGAGACCTAGATTACACCCAGGTTTTATTAGACGGCCCTGCATTCACTACGGTGTTACCATCAACAGACTCGAGCTGGTTTTGTTCCTGGCAGGGAGTAACATTCACGCCACGCGCGGACTCCCCACGCGGGGGCACGCAGAGGTTCCGCAGGCACCTGCTTTTGGCATCCACCGGGTCTTGCACGTACCATCGGGGAAGGAGACGCCAGAGCTCCTCAGCCCTTGGGCAACTTTTGCACGCTACCTATTTTTCATCTCTTCAGCCTGCTATATTCAAAGAATCGATTTCTGCATCCAGACCTATAGGTACACAGAAAAACTATTCCAACACCCAGATGGAAGTGGCCTTTCTAACAATATTCCTTTTTTAGGGCCTCGGGCACCAAAAAGTTTCATCGTATTCAAAATTACAGTGAAAACCTTCTCATCTAATAAAAGCAGGAATCTGAACAAATAAGTAAATACATTGTATATTTCAACTTCCAAACCAAAGTTTCCAAACTAAAAAGTTCCAACAATATAGAGTCAATCTATAGGGAAACAATATAGAGTCAATCTCAAACACGCTTCATTAATTGGACTTTTTTTCTTTCCCCAATCCATTCCTCCTAAACCTTCAGTCACAGAACTCCAAAAATATTGATTTTCTCTTCACCTCAACCACATTACACAGTAATATCACTTTAACCACCACTGTAAGTCTGAAGCTGATGAAGATGTCTGGAGTTTACCCTGTCATACAGATAAGCTGCATATTTAAAAATCCTTTTAAATCCCAAAATGACACATAGTGGTAAATATGGATACATTTTGTATACACATCAATCAGAATAATCCATTTCAATAAGCTTGCAGCTTTTAGTCTGATTTTAGTTTCATCTCTCACATATCTTTAATCCACGTGAAAAAAAAAGAGCAGTTTTAAGCCTCCAAAATTTCCAGACTAAATCATAGAAGTATTAAACATACTTTAAATTATTATTTTTTTTTTTAAAATCACTGAAACCAATTCTTCCATAATGAAATTTTCCTTTTCAGCAACTAGCAGCTTCAGAAAAAGAAACTTTCAGCCAAAAGCTGCTGCCCAGTTCGGCAGTACCCAGTCCCTGTCTCCCAGGACAAAAGCAAGAGCCTAATTATCGCAGGTTGCTCTACCTCAAGGCAGTAACCAAGCACCCCAAGTTCCACAAGGCTTTAAAATAGCAAGAACATGCAGGAGCTGAGCATCGAAGCATAAAGCACATTGAAAATCCCTCTTCAAAAGCAGCCCAGAAATTAATTTCCCTCAATCCAGTGGCTTCTGCCACAGGCGAGGTCCTCTGCAGCGACAGAAAAGGTAGCTCTGTGTTTGATTCGCTTCTGCAGAGTCCACGGCTTTTATGATGCTTGATAGCTCATCAAAAACACATTCATCTAACACACTTCTGAGGAGCTGCTAAGTGGACACTCCCTTCTTCCTGCACACTTTGTAGAACAGATGGATCCTCTGCTAATGAGTTCACAAACAGGCAATTTTACCCAGGGAAGGAGAAATGTATGACCTGCAAAAGTATCTACCATTTTCCTCCTTGCTGGTTCTGGAAATCTACAAAAATAACTTCACGCCATGTAGAGAGACTGCATTTCTGCTTTTATCGGTCACGGCTGCCATCGGCGTTGCTGAGGCCTCATCCTTCTCCCACCTCAAGTCAATGGAAGTTCTGCCATTGACGTCAGCTGGAACGGACGCAGATGTCCCCCGAAAGCACCTTGCCAGGTGTGGGCAGGCAGGGAGCTGAGCTCTGCCAGGTCTCCTCTGATAATTCCTACTTACAGCATCAGTACAGAATTCGGAAACACCGTCAGAGCCTTTCTACCCTTAGTCCATCTGATGTGAAAGCAAGCAAAATGAAGTCTTCGGCATATATCCATATTTTTGTAAGGGGGTAGAGGTGGTGAGTTTTTTTCTAAAACTAAGGAATATGCCCTTAATGTGGAATTTAATTATGTCAATTAAACATAATCGTTTAATTATGAATAATTGATGGTGATACATGGTGAGGCTCTAAGAGTTAAAACAGAGACCTTTATAAGCAGGCTTTTTGTTTTTTAACAAGGATTAGGCGTATGAAAATTGAAGGGCTCTTCAATACATCACTCAAGCGTTTATAAAACACTAGCCTAACACCTGAAAAGCTCTAATTTCTGTCCACATATTCTCGCCAGCACAATTCACTGGATGAAAACCTCATGGGTACATTACAGACTTCCTTACAGATCTTTAACCTCAGCTTCTAAGTATCAATGATACCAACCTCGGGGCTCCCAAGAAAACCTCCTCTACCATCTCCTGGCTTTGCACTGCGTTTACTGCGGCCACAGCACCATTCTTGGAGCAGGTAACCCTTCGCTTACAGGATGTGCCCTTAAGTGAGCTGCCCCAGCGAACCAGGGAAAACATGTTTTAGGCTGTCTTCCTCTGACATGCAGCTTCTCAAGCGCAGCAGGTATCACAGGCAGCTTCAGAAGGTTAGTGTCAGTGCAGGTGGAACAACAGTAAACTCATCCCTAAAGACGGTTAATGGCCAAGTCCATGGAATTTCATTGTCTGCACATCACAGTTGCTGAGCAACCTTCCCGCTACACAGCCCAGAACACACTTGAAGCAATCGACGTCAAGTGAAATGAGTGAAGTACTAAACCGCTCGGACGTTATTATCGATCTCTGATTAAAAAGGACTACATGAAAAATAGCTCTGGAGAAGGCTATTAAATTGAGAAACATAGCAATTAAAGCCCAGACCCTTGATGCCGTTTAGATGCTCAGCTCTCAGGTGAAATCTCTCTTCACACAGCTTGCAGAATTAAACAATTCTTTAAAAAATAATCTTTGACATAACTGCAACAGTATCCCATTATTCACATGACCCAAAAATTAGAAGCAAATTCGAACCTGTACCAGCGTGAACCTGGCACTAGCTCTGATTTCCGCTAACTACTCTCCTTCGTGAAATTATGCCCACACTTATAATCCATGTATACTCAGATCCCATTTCTCAGGGTGGTTTTTCTTCTTCCTTTTTTGTTTTTCTTTGGAACGTAATACCTTCTTCAAATATATTCCTTGACTACATATAACAATCACTCTCTATTATCTGGTGGTAAATAAAACAGCATCTCTACTATTTGCATCCTTTCCAATAAAAGGCTTAATTTTTTCCTACACAGTTCTTTACGCTTGGTTGGAATAGCACTGCTTTACTGAACTGAAGTTTTTGCGCCTGCAGATCCGAGCCTAGTCAGCAAATGCAGATATTAACAACTAGCCCAAGTTTCCCTATTATTTACCTGGACAATAAGCAGCAATTTTCTAGCGCCTAATCTAAAAAAAACCATTGTATATATGTAGGTATAAAAATGCATAGACAGACACACACGCAATTTAAATGGAATAGGGTAAATAACTAAAAAAAAAGAATTTTTTGTTTTCTGGTTTTCTTTTTCCACCACTATGTTACATGATGCAGTGTATTATATAATCTTTTAACATCTTTCAGTCCACGCTATATATAATTTTTTCCCCTCTAAGTGAATCACCAGGCACTGGCTAGAGGATTATTACCAGTCAAAGCAGGCTGAGGTTCTGCCTGCTTTTCCAACACCATTCACCGGTAAAAAAATGGCATCATCATTTGAGTTGTCTGTCGCGGCTCTACCCACAGCACATTTCCTCGGCGCTGCGGATGGGATTTTCATCGCTTGATACCACGACAAGCCTTCGACTTGAGCCGACTTTGTTTTGCCTTCCCTCCCCTGCCCTCCCCACACCGCCCTGCCCCTTCTCTTCGGCCTCCACCTAATTCACAGCAGCCTAGAAGCGCTGCCCGACGGATACTTCACCATTATCTCTCCCCTTGCAAAAGGCTGGGGGGAAGGAGACGCGTGCCTGTGCTGGTCTGCTGCAGCCAAGAAGGCACCTCCTGCAAAAGAAACGCGACTCTTCCCTAGCCTGAAGCATCGCAATTGTACGGGACCGAGTTGCTGCTCCTCCAGGCCCATCCCTGCGGAACGGGTGGGACCTCCAAAAACAAAGGAGTTTTAATAAACAAGTGGCAATTTCCTAGCGGGTAAAGCTGAAAGTCCTTCTGAGCAGAAGTACAGCCTTCAGTTTATTACGAAAATCCTCCACAGATGTGTGGAGGTCTCACTGTTACCCTGATCTGTACGAAATCATTAAAAATGTCTAATTTTTTAATGCAAAGATCACTAGTACTATGCCGCACATTTAGACTCAGTCCTCTTTTTTCCTCATTTCTCTTGTGCTAATTAGTACATGTTTAATTCCTATAATTTTTAAAAGTAGTTTTGCCTTGCAGAGGTTGTTTCCCCCCCAACTACTACAACCATTTTGAAAAAGAGATATTTTAAAAGCGGAATTCCAGAGTTGTCAGCACGAAGGAAAAAGCAGCTTATGTTACTTTAGTCAGTCATGACAGCAACAATTTTGAGACACGCTAACCAGAATTGAGAAACATAATCCAGATTTAGTCACTTAAATAAAAAGGATATTAACTGTCAGAGATGCTAAGCAGGACAGCATAATTTCTGGTCTAAACTCACTCGTAGTTTCCTGTACAAACTAAGCTGACTTTCTCCACTGCTGGCATCCCGTCTGGTCTGCTCCTCACAGCAAAGTCACGTTGCGTCTTCTCCGAGGAGTGTTTGTACAAGGATAAAGGCAGCCCTCCGCGGAGATACATCACAATTTCCTAAGCCGCGTATTTCCATTAGCTGCTGTGCTTCAGCCCAGAGAGATCTTTTAAAACTTTTTAGATTCTCTCATCTTGAACAACAAAGTAAAGAGTTTGGTGACCCAGATGCCTCTTCCAAATGAGATAGCGTGTGGGCTGCTGTAGGGGCTTCCGCAAGAGCAACTCCTTCACTGGGGAAGTACTTCTTGCTTGGACACAACAGACAGGAAGCCCGGACCCGCCAGGGAAGTGGGAGGTGTGGTAGGAATTGCCATCGATCCACGGCAGCACGTTAGACCTTTCCACATAGCCTGGAAACGCGAGATCCGTAAATAAATCTGCTTGGCCAGATAAGAGGAGGCTATCGGCATCAACGCTACTCCACGTCTTCTGCGCCGCAAAGGTGAGCTCCTGTTTCCTCGTTTCATTGCTTTGGTTGCCTGAAATAGAAGAAACCCAAGTGCCGCGAGGCTGCGCTCTGCCATTCGTCAATTTAGGAAAGAAAATTCTAGAATGTGGCAAGGCGGCAGCGTTAGGGCAAACCTGTGCGTTGGGCAAACCTTGTTCTCTAATTACGGGTAGTGTCTTATATAGGTTTTTGAATAGTTTCACTGGTCACCTTCATGAACGTAGCAAAGCTCGGTAGCAGCTTGCACACACCCTTAACTACGAGCATAGCAGAGATGGGGACGAGTATTTTGGCTTAGTGAAAGCGATGAAGGGGACGCACAGGCCAGTGCGGTAACTACAATAAACTCCCTGTTTATACATGATAGAAAAGTGATGAAATTTCTCCAGTTGTCTTCTGGAGTCCCATCAGTAAATTAATTCCTATTTTGGGGATGCTTAGAGACGATATGAAGGAGAAAAGGGGTATATTATGACAGGTGCACTGCATTTTTATGCTTTTCCCATTTCTAGACTTCGTCTTTTTTTTTTTTTTCCTTAAATGCAACATCTGCAAAAGCCTTTACAGGCAACCCCACTGTACTTCAGCTGTGCTATTATACACTGAGCTACTTATGTTTTTTCTCAGGAGTGGACAATGAGTATCTACATTGACATTTATTTAAATATTTAGTGCGGAGCAAAGCATCATCAAGTAGGGAGTTAAAGCCTAAAGTAGTTGCCTGATGATTAATTTAGACTCCTTGCCTTGCTGATTAAGGACTCGTTTGAGTTAAGGATTCACTGAAGTTAAGTACACGCAGACCTCCTCAGAGAAGATGATTTTACACATCTTTATCTAATTAAAATAAGAAAATGGTTTAATTTACAATTTTTAAGAATTTATCTACTTCTTTCTTTTACTTAGGGCAAATAAAGCTGTCATATTTGTCCTTTGTGGTCTTAAGAACGTCAGTAAATGAAGCTCCTTCTCCTACATACTGTTAACATCAGCCTTTTTTGGGTTTGTGGCATTAAGCACATGAACCCAGTTTTACTGTGGACAATCATTAAAAAAAAGGAGAGAGAAAAAACATAAATCAAAGCTTCACTGCTGTGGTAAATTCTTACAGTTTGGGATGTCTGTTTTTTTTTTTTCTTTTGTGGTTTTTCTGTTGTTGCTTTTGTGGGTTTTTTTAAAATGTGCAATTTTAAATATTTTATCAGGAACACTAACTCCAGAAAATTCTGCTTTTTAAAAAGAGTTTACTTTTTATTTCTACTGGAATAAGATGTTGACACTCATGTTCCATTTCTTCAATCAAGCAGAAACATTGCATTTTGTTTCAGACCACTATTGCCAGCATTTTTTGTGTCTTACAAAAGGCATACTCTACAGAAGTAACCTGGCATGGATTTTTTTTTTCCTATGCACCGTATTTCCTGATGGGACCATGTCACGCTTTGGCCAGTTGGGTCCATGCCTGCATGCTAAGAGATGCCGTTCTTCAGCGAGCCAGGCTCGTGAGAGGACTGGGCACCCAAAAATGCCACTTCAGTACAGCAGTAACAGAAACAAAGTCCGACGTGCCAGCAGAGAAGATGCTGTCACCTATTCAAATCAGCTTCTGATTTTGGCGGTAACCTCCAGAACAGCACCTCCTAATGCAAAGGCCACGGGTTTCGCCATGGGACCAAAACACACTTTACACTTAGAAAGCATTACAGCAGACTGCTAAGCTTAAAATCTGCTGTAGCTCAGGATATTATTAAGGTGATGCCTCCATGCCAGGACGCACTGCTGCAAAAACCAACAACAAAACTGAGACCATCTGGTGTCGTGCCATCTGAATCCACGTCTACATCAGCAAATGGCACATGCAGCAGACGATGCAGAGGGGCTGACATCCACAATATTTACATTTTAGGGAGCTCCCTCGCCTGAGCTCCAGGCTGGGGTGCACGAGGTGTGCGCCGAGATAAAAACCACAGCACAGCAGCAGGGACAACGAGGAGATTCACTTCAAAAGCACATACCTGGTCCAGCCTAAGCCACACACTTCGAGTTTTCCACTGGATCTGCTTAAACATCCTCAACAGTCTAGTTGTGTCCAGCAAACTCACTGAATTACACCAGTGTCAGCCACGGGACCATTCCAGCACAGTTATTAAACTGACACCATCTTTTACTCTAGGATAAGCTTGAGATAATAAGGAATGCCAAAACATTGCGGACTTTTTCCGATTAAGGGGAAAATTCTGTCATATGCTTTTCAGAACTACTGTTACTCTAAAATCTTTTTGTTTGTTCAAGAAACAAAACAGATTTTAAAAGGCAGATTTAGTAATTTCTTCCAGCTATCTAGATAACTGAAAAGGAAGTTTTCCCCTCTGGAAAGGAAAACAGATTTTAATTTTATTTATCTATGTATAAGACTACATCAGAAAAACATAAGATGTAATGGATAAATAGAATGAAAGAATAAACAAGTTGTTTTAAACTAATGTTTGATTTTTTTTTAAAGCAGTCATTACAATTTCAATCCCATTTACAGTTTCCCACAATTATATTAAAAATAAGGCATCGCCATACCGTAATTAGATGTATACTATAGGCTTACGACCACAGACTCCTTATTGACAGTGAATTGCTCTTCCAGTAAAGAAAACAAAACATAATTTAGTGACAGGGAAGAAAGGTCACGCAGGGTAATTTCATATTTCCATTCCTATTTTGAGTTTTTCGCTACCACGTGGTTAGAACTTGAAATTATTACAGCCAGCCAGAAATTTCCCAAGGAAATTACCTTCGCTGGAAAAAGCTGATTGACCAGAACTTGTTTACCAAGACAGTACTGATGCTGAGAGGAAATAAGACAGCCGTTTTTCCACAGGAAAAGCCTCAGTCTTTTCAAAAGCTGGGGTCGGAGGCAGGCTCACCCTTCCCCGTGGCGTTTGTCCCCCTTGGACTGCTGCTCGTGCTCATGCCCAGCGCTCGTCCTGCCGCCCGGCTGCTCTCCCTTCCCTCCCCGTGTCTTCGTCCGGGTATCGACCCGGCAGCGTCCCGACCCGCCGCCACGCTTTCGCTGTGCAAACCGGCCCCGCTCCGTAACACCCCTCTATCGTCTTTTACCATGGATTTGATGCCCGAGGAGATTTTCTTGCAGAAGTATCTATGAGGTGGTTATTTTCAGCGGGATCTAACAGGTACCCAGGCGTTTGGAAAAAGCAGAGTAGTTAAGTGACTACACTCACAGCCGTTGCACAAGGAACCCAGCTCTCCTTGTACTGAAAAATCTGGATTTCAAACTGCAGCCTGGTTGGCATCCTGGGCTACAGGTTAAACACAAAGCTAGTTTGTTTTATTTTCTTTTCCTTTTTTTTTTCCCCTCAATTTAGAATAAGTTGAAGTGTCATCTTTGTCAAATCAGTTTATTAGTAGAATGGAGATAATAACGCTTAGCAAGCTCTTGCGGAAATACCTGCTAGAGACAAGCAGCACATTTTCATTCTTATTATGGCTGCAGACGGTATGCTGTGAGCAGGACGTGATGAATGCAAGATCATTGAAACCATAACTGGACAAACAGTATGATGAACCAAGAGGGAAAAAGCACCACCACCAAAAAAACCCACAAAGATGAAGTGCTCAGACTGTAAAACAAGGTTTTGTAAACGCACTGAACGGGAGAAAAGGACCTCTGAGGGTGGATATTTAAGCTTCAGACACCTACTAGCATTCCAGTTCCTCCCCCAGTACTGTTCTGGTGTTATTTCAGAAAACACAGGGCATCTACTTTAAGAAATTAATTTTATTTATGATGTTTTGAAAGCTAAGGAGAAAAAAGTCTATTGGTTTTAACTGCAGACAGAAACTCAGAAACAAATCAAGGTGAAGTGACAAAGCTAATAAGGGGCCAAGCCATCACAGCAGAGTACAAGAGAGCAATTTACTGGAGTCCTTGAAGCAGCCCATTGCAGTGAGGCTGTGCTGCACGGTCAGCATCATTGCAGCATTTTTCCACTCAAGCTACCCGGCTAAAACAGGTGAACAAAAGCTTACCCTGTAGTCAGACACCTCAGGAGCCGTGAATTGAGCGTCTGTCTATGGATTTGGCTAAATCCACTGATAAAAAGCGATCCTAATTCTGAAACATCTAACAGAAAAATTCTACCTACTTGCAGGATGTCAGGCCCCTGAAGCATGATGTCAGAAAATCACTTCCAGTTGTCCCTACAGCCGTCTCCCCCTTTGCAGAATTGCGAAGAGATTAGGGCTGAGTTCCTGATGCCTGGCGATATCACATTTTTGACTAGTTCCAAAATTGAGAAATGTATCTTAAGGACACGCATTGCGTTAGTCTTAAGAAACTGTAAATTCCGCATAGTTTTCTAGCGGTTTTGTTACACGTGAGCCCTCAAAAATCACTTTTCGTCGATAAGCCGCTAAACGGCTCACAGAGGAGAGTGATCTTTGCTTTCAGGAGAGAGAAGGAGAATATTTAATACAGGTTATCCCATCAGCAGGTTTGTATGAAAGGAACTCGGGTCTCCCGAGTCCCAGCCCATTATTTTTAAGTCACACATGTTTCTTCCCTTTGATCTTCCCTTTTTGGAACAAGTTAATGCTTCAAAAGAGTAGCAAGCTGTGGTCATCTGTTGAAAAACAACCGTACAGTATTACTCAGTACATTAAACAGTGTTGACGGGATCCCAACCCAACACCCACACATCAATTTTCCATACAATGTAATAACGTCCTTGCAAACAGCATTATAAAACATTTTCACAGACCTTTGGCTCCACAAAATAATTAATTTTAGCTCCAAGTCAAATCAATATTATGACTAGCAGCACCAGCCCAGGCACGTGCTTCGCTGGATCAGGATCATCTCAGCTACTCCTCTGGAGCATTTTATATCAACTTGTAATGCATATGCTTGCAAAAGGACATCTTAACTAGGTGCAGATTCATTTTTCTCTGTGTAAAAACCTCATTATAAGGTCACATCAACAAACCAAGAATCAGTCAAATTATTTTGCAAGTAAACTGGAAAAAAAAAACCAAACAGACACACCAGAAAAAAACCCAAACAAAAACAACCCCAAAATATGAACTGCAAATAATTTGTGAACAGACAGAAGATTACATATATATATATACACACACACGCACTCGAATCTATTATTCCCTACAAGTTATCACTCTACTCCTGCTGTAACTGCTTTATTTATAGCAAAGAGCAAATGAGCTCTTCCTGCTGTCTGCTCGGCAGAGTCTGACTGGCTGAAGAAGGACAAGCTGGCTTCCTTGCTTTCTACCGTGATCATCAAAATTACCAATGCTTCTGCCGCGGTCCTTATCCTCATCGTTAATCCACAATGCCGAAAGCCTGGGGACTGATTCCTGAATTTATGTGAAGCTCACAGTTAAAACACAATCTCACATTTTTGGTACTGTAATTTAACAGATTTTGTCTGGGAATCAGCGAGGGAGAATAGATGTGAAACACTGAAGTGATGCTTTCCATCAGCCAAAGACTCGCTCTTCAGACAAGCTCTCCATGCACAGGGAGATAATAATGTGATAATTGTAAAATATATTATAATATATAATAAAACTTATAATAGTTTAAAACATTTAACTATTTAATGACCAAGGGACCAAAAGAAAATATGTAATATTACTTATCTTCCTCAGTGAAAAACTCTTTGTTTTCTTCTTCGTCTCTCTGCTATGAAAATTTGTCCATTATAAAGCTGGTGTTTTGTCTTTACAACTGGACCGGACATCAGAAAGCAGTTTGGTATTGCTGTCCTGTTCCAGATAGTAATTTTTGTGTCTTTTTTATGCACAGGAGAAGGACACTGTCACTAAACATTTGTTGCTGCTTCCACCTCTTTTCCTGAATCCAGATATTGGACTGAAAAATTCCACTTACGCTTGGTAATCTAGGTGGTATTCTTTCCTCTAGGGTCATTTCAAAGTTATTACGTTCCAGGGAAGGTCTTCTCTGGACTTACAACACGGACTCTTTCTGCGTGAGCTTATTGCTTTTCAATATTAACAACTCATCATCTTCAGTTACACTTAAAATAAGAATGCCAAGTGACGCAACAGAGGAACGTTGGAGATGGAATGTGCGTATCATTCACAAAGGCGGTCTGAATCACTGCAGTGTTTGGCTGACATTTTACAATGTTTTTTCCAAGAATAGCTAGGTTGGTGATATTTGTTCAGAACTGAAAATTAAATGAAATAAAAAATAATAGGTATAATCCAAATGAGGCCCATTCTTATAAAAATAATTACTAATTTTTCCAAAGACCAGAACTCTCTTCCCTCCTACCATCCTGAACAACCGTATTTCCAGCTGGGATCTGAAGTAAACTTATACTAAAATAAATACATTTTTTAAATCCTATGTTATTCCTATTCTTGATATTCTGTACAAAGTCATGCAGTAGCATATATGAACATTAATTGCACGTCTCCTCCGACAAAATAGCTGTGGATACCACAGGTCTGAATAGCCCTGTAAATACCAAATCTTCTACCAAATAATTTGCTTTAATATGATTTACAAAGAAGTCACCAGTACTAGTGAAGTTATTGTGTGATTTTTTTTTAATATTCATAAATACTTTTGCAACATTTTGCCAGAAACAGTGCTGACCTCAACTTGTCTCTATTTATCAGAGTGCTCCAGGTAATAAAAGGTTTGCAGATTCTGTAATTCAGCTTTTCAAGAATGTCTAAACAGAATCATGTGTACCTAATTAATATTTTAAATCTCAGCAAAATTACAAAAATATTACTTCATGTGGATAGTGCTGACACAGAAATCTCACCTTTAATCTTGAAATTGTCCCTGTGGTTCTTAAAAATGCCCAGATGCTCACAATTTCTCCCAGGAACACAACTCTTTTATTCCTGAAATGTTCTCAGAGGCAAAACAAATTTTAAACCTGCTCTGAACTTTTTCTTTCTTGAGGGTTTTGCTGCCAAAGCCACTTTCTTCGGTGAACTGCTTTGGTTTGCTCACAACTGTTTTCTCTCACAGCAATAGTAGAAAGAAATAAGTGGGATGAAAAAGTTATAAGCCCAGACAGCTCATCCCAGCTCCGCTGCTCAAGGGGGCTACTCCAGCTACCTTCATTCGCTGCGGTCCCACTCATATTTGTTGTGCAAGTCTCAGAAATTAAATCACTTGAACCGTCGTATAAAGAATTTTAATTAAAAAAAAAAAAAAGAACGAACAGCATTAATGCGGTTATTTCTGCTGTAAGCGATGTTCTTCTGTAGAAATAGGATGGGATTCCAGAAAGAGAAAAGTACATCTTGTTCTTCTTCTGATTATAACAGCATGTTTAATTGAATTTCAATCATTTCAAAGTAGATAAAGCTGACCTTTATGCTCAGCACAGTGTGTTTCAAAAGAAACATGAATAAAGATTAGGTGACTATGAGGATTTCTCCATCAGCTGCTCTGCAGACATTTTAGGAGAACATAATACTAATGCCACTTTACCATAAGCTTGGTTACTGTGATCCAATACGGTTCAGCTAAAAGTTAAGTCAAGTCTGTGTATGAAAACTTCCTCAAAATTACAAATTCACCTATTTGCCATTGCTGATTTTTCCAAACTTAAGACGTTTATTAATGTTTTTATGCAACTTACATTCCCAAAGTAATTTTAAGTTTTTGCCTTGAAATATGAATACAAGCATACCTGCTCTCGCTTTGTACTTCTGTAATTTGTAAAATTGTACTTTACTACAATTTAATGACAGTACAGATATTTTAATGCCTTAAATAGGTAAAGGGTTTTGTATTTTACTTTCTTAGCATAAGAGTGGCCCAGTAACATATTTCAAATAGTGTCCACAACCACACGTAGGGAGAAAGTACATACGATAAATGTTTTTTTTATTTTAAAAAACAATATTTTAAGAAAAATCTGCTGGGTAGGACAGACTGAGCCATTCTATTTTCTTGAGAAAAAAGCCCTATTTTTATTTGTCTTGTAATGATCCTACATCAAAGTGCCACACTCTTCATTAGAAACAGAAGACGTTTTGAAGCCTACACAGTAAGATAGGTCAAATCAGCAGCTTTTCCTATTTTTAGTGAAAATTTTCAGTTATATTACTACTAATGTGTAATGAAATCAGTCACTGATCGATACCCTGAACCAACTTCTTGAGCTCCAAAGAGCACATGCAGAGCGGAGACAAACATCTCTGCTGCCAGAGCAATCCAACAGCTCTCGACAGGTACCTCTCAGCCCTGCTGGCTTTTGATTTACCCAGAGTCCCAGCAGCAGACTTTTGCACAAAAAAAAAAAAAAAAAAAAACAAACCCAAAAAGAACCAACCAAACAAAAAAACCCCCACAAAAACCACAAACCACAACACCTAAACAAAAAAAACCTGGGGGGAGGAAGAAAGAGAGAGTATACTCCATAATACATACAAACTACAGAAGCGGGTCTGCTTTCTGGAAGATGAATTTTCATCAGTTTTCCCAGGCTCTTAGGCAGCTACGTCAGAAGAAGCAGTTTCACTGAAAGCTTGAAAGGCACCAGATCAGTTTGCCTGTATGATTTTTTTCATTCAGCTATAATCCTCTGTCATTAAACATGAAAAAATATCACCTGGAACTGAATAAAACATCAAAAATAGTCAAGTGGAAGGCCAGTTTTAATCAGTATTTTATCGTTTATCTCCAACCTCAGAATTTATTCAGTAATATTTAAAAGGAACTAGGCATATTATCAAATTTAAAAAAAGAAAGCACTTAAATGATTTTGAAAATTCTTATAAACATCTTTCTGCAATTTTATACACTGCGCTTTTCTTTTAAAAAAAACTCAGCTACTTTTTGGCAAAAAGCCTTTTCATCCTTTATGAAAGAATTTCAGGAGCAGGCATAGAAAGTTATGATCTAATTCTACTCCTCTACTGGGCTGGGAGGACGCGGTCAGCTCTGACTTGGGTGCCACTTCTATGTGTCACCCTACGAGTGGGTCTGGGCCAACACATCCGAATGGTTTACAAGCATCACCAACATCAGGCATGTGCAGACCAAACCAAACACTGGCACGTAGGCACACGAATTAAACCAAAGTTGTCCAAATTTAGTTTTTCTTACAGATACACCACGCTGGGTTTTCTCTCCCTTTACCCGCTGTTTGTTATATCAAGGGATATCTCCTGGTAGGAATGCCCCACGCCTCCCAGCTAGGCAAACAGATGGTGACACATTAGAACAAACAGGTTTTGTTAAAGAAAGCTGATTTTTTTTCTTTCTAAAATAAGTTTGGTTGACAAAATTATTTTGCTGAGTTAGTAAACTAAATGGGAGGGTATTTTAGAGAAGAGTGTTATTTCAATTAATTAATATTAGTGTAATTAAAGCCATAAATGGCATTTCATTCTGAGCTAAGCTAATTCAGAATAGGGCATTCTAATTTACCTTCGCCTCAATCAGTGGAAATTTCACTGTTCTTATCCTGGAAGAAATAAGCTTTGAAGAAAATCACTTAGTTTCCAAGGGTTGTTTTAATCAGTAAAGAACACCCATTCAGCCTTAATTCCAGAGCTTTTCCGATTCATAATTACTGTTTATTGTGGAGATAAGTGCCTTAATGTGTTCATAAAACTGGTCTAGTACAACAATAATCTTCATGCTGTAATAAAAGCTGAAATTGTTATTATTACATTCATTAATAAACAGTCAATTGATAGATTAACAAAAACAGAAATGGAAAATGTCAAAGTATAATTGAATCAAGGCTATTTTAAAGAAGATCCCTCAGAAATCTATTCTTGAAATAGTACTTTCATTATCTTTACGAATCCCACTGCAAAGGACAGAAAGGCAGTGGCTGTACGCCTTGTAGGCGACGCAGAAGTAAGCCAACGGTTATTTCCCAAGAAATCTCATATTGCACAGTATGTTCAGCTTCGGTAAAAAATGACGTGGAACGCAGTTCAATACAAAATGGTATGAGGAACCCGGAACGTGTATCACAGGTAAGCTCAAGAATTCATTCGCCCCTGAACTACGAATTAAGACGGCCTGTCAATTGCCAAGCCTTTATCTTTTCAAGAAGTCACAGGAGCTGGTTTTATTCTCAGTATAATTTGACTGGAAGGAGTTGCTGCTTCCACATAAAAGGATTGGAAAGACCAGCAGAGGCCAGGAGCTAAAAAATAATAAACTTAGAAGTCACCAACGCAGAGAAAGAGACAAAGGAGAAGAACAGGGTAGAAAAAAAAGTGCCCCTAATAAGATAAATTTAAGACACAAAAAAGAAACTAATCAAAAATTGTCTCTCTAGCTTCTCTCTGAATTTTTGCAGCCTCCTAAGTGTCCGGCAGCGAGGCTGATTGGGAGGGATTTGAATTTTTACGGGATAGAGATATAAGACAGATGACGGCGTATACCTGAGAACCCAACAAGCTCCAGACGAGCCTCGCGTCACTGAGCGGAGGGAGAGGGCGAGAGGGGATAATAAGGAGGGGCAAGCGCAGGGTTATGAAGGGCTGGTGGAAAAGAAACATCTCTCTGCCTTTGGTGGAAAAGGGAGCTGAGCCAGGGACCCAAAGAAAGGCAAAGCGTCCCAACGGCACCGTCCCGCGCAGCTGCGGGTGGGAGCAGCCGGGGCAGCCGGGTGCCGCAGAGGACAAGACCGCAGCTAACACGCGAAGGAGAAGAGGATGGCAGCGACAGGTACGGAGGGGTACGAACGCTGAAGGTATGTATGAGCCAGGCCGTACGAGAGTAGGAGGGTGGAAAGAGAATACACACCGGCGACCAAACGGAAGGAGCAAATTTTGTCTTGGCTTCCTGCAGCAGAAATGGTTGAAAAACAGCTCCGTATTTCGCTCCCATGGCTGATCGTTTGCTCCATGACCCTAGGCACAGAAGTGCTCTACGCCTCCGGATTTCCCCCATAAAATGAGAACAATGCCGTTGCAGGCAAGTGACCCTTTCAGGCTGTGCAGAGCCACCCGCTCCCAGTGCACCAGCTGCTGGAGGGACTGGTGAGGTTGAGACAGTTTCAGAACAAATAAGTAAATGAAATCAAATTTACCTTTGTACAACCAGTGAGACAGTCTCATTGGTTTCCAATTCAAAGAGAACGCGAGTTAAAAAGTTCTGGTATTAGACATAACAGCTCTACCCCCACCCCACAGAACGCCGTTGTTCTTGCTGCACTTTGTACGCTAACATCTCCTCCACCAGCTGATCTAAGTCCAAGAGAGAAAACGGATACAAAAATAACATGGAAGCTTCATGGCTGGAAAAAAAAGACATTAATTAAAAGTTTTTATACCCATACCAATTTTTTTTTTTAACGGATTATTTTACCTTCCTTTGCAGTCTTAGAAGAGAAACTGAGATCCAAGTATTCAGGACAAATCACTGCAGGAAAAAGAAAATCCCACAGTAACCTCTATATTACCTGAACAAGTCACGTCACTTCTCTTTTTAAAATGGTGTTTTGTGAAATTATACCTAATTTTGCAGTGAAGTTTTTAAGGGAATTATTTTGCTTATTCTTCACTCAATAATAGGGAAAAAGCACTTCACATGACAAATCAAGAGCAGTACCAGGAAGCTATTCATATGGGGAACTCCACACAAAGACCCATAACCCTTCTGTTTTCATATAACATACAGAAATAAGCAGAGAGAAAGACTGCATAAGCACTTAAAGTAATCATAGTCTATAAAACAGGACATGATAGGTTCTACATCATTCTGGAAGGCAGGAAAACTATCTTTTCTGATAATAAGAAATTCCATCTTCTGCCATCACGGAATCCAATTGTTTTGATTCTTTTTGACTATATGAAAAGATTGAAAACTCAATTCTTCCCCTATATTGGGGCTGGATAGATTAAGGGTTGTTCGTATTGATTACCTGTGACAGCTAGCAGCTAGTTATAAACAACAACAAAAAATCTTTATTCTCCCTATAGTGGCCATATAGAGAAAGCCTACCACGGAAAGCTTCTGTGGGTGGATGGGGAGGGAGAAGCAGCTCCTTCACTTTTCTAGGTAGTCTCTTAAGTCTTAATAGGGGATTATTTTTTGTTTAGAATTGCTTCTTGTCTCGAGCTGTTTCTGCTCCAAGTTAATTATACCCTTAAAGGAAAAAGGAAGGGAAAAAATAATTAAGAAGGCAGGCCCTTCCTCACCATAAACCATAGGTATTTTCACCAACACCCGCAGATCAGAAAGCCGCGCAGACCTGATTACAGACAGTTTTAGTCTCTCTGTCATTTTACCCTCCTTTTTGTTGCCCTGAGCCAAAATTGAATTATAAAGGAACAGACACATTAGTTAAGCTCTTCTCACAAGCAATATTCCACTGAGCTGAGTCACCAGAGTCCGGGGCACATGTTGCTTGTACACATTCCTCTGCGTTTGTCAGACTTGGTTCATCCTTGGATGTGCCTCATTCTGAGGCATTCTTACACATTTTCTCCCTTTCCTCGGAAAACTAAAATCCCACCAGAACCCCGACCTCTTGCTGCGAACGCTATTGGCCAGCACAGCTATTAAAGCGCTTCATCTAGGCTATATAGTTCAGATAAAGGCACGCAAGGCATCTCAAGTTAAAAGCCTTCAGGGCAAAGTTAATTTTACACCCCAGCCCCTCAAAGTCATCAGTAAAACAACGATAATGCAGAAAATATGCCATAATAGCCCTCCTGAAACTGGGATGGGCAGAGTTACTTCTCTCTCCATTTACTTAAAGAAGGTATATAGAGTCAGTAATACGCCTACAGCTGCCACGTAATTCAAAGCTAGCTGTGGTACAAAACCATTAAGGCCCACTGAGATAAAAACAGTGACATCCCAGGCTCTTATGTACGTATTTAATGCAGTTTGCTTTTTTACAGATTATTTTACAAATTCCAATAGACACAGAAACTTCATTAAATGGAGGTTTTTGTAGGATGAGGTAGTATCTTCTGTTATGCTGGTTGACAGATGAAGAAAAAGCTTTTACCAGCTCATTTTTTAAAATTAAACCTCATACATGCAAAACTTTGGGTTTTTTCTAAGCATGTCTGATATTACTTCTCTCGCAGATCTCGTCTCGTTCATACACATAATGCATCAGAGAATGACAACACCGGTACACTACAAAACTTATGCAAAGCACCAGGAGAACTGCAGGAGTGCAAAGAAAAACGAGTCCAGCCCCAGCTCTTTCAGCACGGTTAGAAAGCAGAATGTTTGTCAGTCTCAGATTTCTGGCACAGTTTTGCAACCCCCCCAAAATATGCTTATATAGCCAGGCTTTTTATACACTGACCTGAAAGACGGCTTTCTTCACTTGGTTTCCTACAGCTCTAACAATTTTAGTAACAAAATATGTGCGCCTTCATTGATTTAGACACGTGATACTAAAGTTCCCAGGGTATTCATCTCAGCAGCATCCTCAAACTGAAATACTTTATCTCCACAAATAACTGAGTTCAGCATCACTACTAATGTCACTACTCCAATTCAGCCCTTTGAGAAATCTTGTGCGATTTCAAGAAAACATGAAAAAAAAAGAGGTATAAGAAAGAAGTCATTGTGTCAGATTAAACAAGGGAGCACTGTTTAGCATATTCAGGCAAAAATAATGATACAGATCTGGTGATCTACGGAAAAACACAGTGGCTGCGACCTTACCCCCCTCCCTTTTTCAGACACGACAGGTTGTTTTTCTCCCACACCGTTTTAACACAACAGCGAGGTTTCCAACCCCACCTCCGGTGCAGCTACACATCTGACACATTCTGGGGATATCTGGTGTGTTCAGAGAATTGCCTTAAGTGTCCTATAGATTAGGAAGTTCAAGAGTCCACGAAGGACCTACATATATTATAGACTCATCCACTCACACAAACACGTGTCTGTACAACATCACTCTGACTTGTTCTGAACCTAGGGCTTTCCTCCTAGGAAGAGCCATTATTTGTATTTCACCTTTTTTCCTAAAACAGGACCTGAAATTATTCATATCACCCTCTTAGACTTGATCAGTTTAACCTGAATTTTAGGTAAATCGTCCTACTCGTATGTAGCAAGAAAAGGAGAAAGATTCTTTCACCTAAATGGAAGAAGAGTTTTCTGAACATCATTGCAGACCTCTCAAAGTAGTCCCTGCTACTGCGAAGTGGTTTACATGCCAGGCACACTGCTGAGTCTTGGGGGGGGCGGGAATTATTTGTATAACTATGCAGGCTTGGTGTAGCCACAGCTTTCTTGCTCCCCGTTTAATTTCTTCCTTTCCCACCACGCCTTAGGCAGAAGCAGCCAGCTGGGCGCTTCAGGACATGGTTTAGGGGGCATGGTGGCATTGGGTTAATGGTTGGACTTGATGATCTTGAAGGTCCTTTCCAACCTTAGTGATTCTGCGATTCCGTGACCTGCTCCTGGTAGCGTGACAGTAGCGAATGGATGCACAGTGCTCTACAAACAAAATATTTCACACCCGCTTTGCTTCCAAAGGTGTCTGAACGCAGTAATGGTTCAGGGCACGGGAGAGTTGGGCTGCAATTGTTCTTTTCTGCTTTGAATAATGCATTTGAATAAATATCCCCCCTTTATTGTCCTTTCAAATACTAAAGTCCTATGTTACCTATTCCTCTAAAGAGTAAAGTCAGAGCAGCATCCACGGAGCTTGCTGTGATAGGTACAGAAAGCCATTCTAGATAGGATAGCCACATCGCTGCATAAATTAGCCTTTGAATCCTTGTAGAGCATGAATAATCAAAAAGAAGCAAAGCACCTTACATTTTTTTCCAGCTATGCATATTTATCAAAAAACAGACTTTACATTGCAACCAAAAAAAGAATGTATGTACCATGCATGGAATCCTATTTTTAAGAAGGCAGTTTGACTTCACCAACTGCTGCCACGCTATGCTGTTTCAAGAAGGTAGGCAGGACACACAGACTCAAATATTAGTCAAAATTTTTCCTGTAACCTATGCTGATAAATCCTTGGCAAGGTCATATGCAAAGGAAGTTTTCCTGGTAGAAAAAATTGTCTGCATCCCCCATATGTGCACGAACAGACCAGTAATTGAAAGAGTGAGGAACAGCTGTGATATCAAGAAGTTCCAGGATATTATTTACGAAACGGACAGCTCTGCAATTGCAACTACAGCCGCTTCAGTTGCTACAGTTTTCAAGCGTACCCACACAATCATCAATTTAATATTTAGCCCATTCAAATCCAACCATGTTGCTCCTCATACAGACTGGCTTCTTCCCAGAAATAACTATTTTCTGAACATGCCTTCACACAGTATTCTTAATTTCTGCCTTTCAAGCACAGGCCGTCTTAGACACCAGGGGTATTAGCTATTCCGAAACCCAGCACAACGCATGAATCCTAGAACTTCACGCAATACTTTTTGCGGCATGCTGTAACTCCTGACTGAATGAAAGCATAAGTGCTTTAGATATTGTAAGAGAACTGGAGAACTCGTGATTCCAGCAGCCTCTATATAAGCCACCATTTATATTAAATCCACCAGTGTTTCCTTAGATGATCTTCCAACAGGAAAATCAGTTATGGCTTTGGTACAGGCATGAGTAAATTTGGGAGTCCACACATGACACAAGACCCATTTCTTAGCATGCATTTCAGTACTTTCATTCGATACAAATTTCTGAGAAACCAGCTAAGAACTTATTTAACAGATATTATGTCTCTGTACAGTATATTTTCCCACCTCATCCTGTCAGTTGTCTTCTACTCTTGTTATTTAGAAAGACCCTGTCATTGTAATGGAACACACCAAAATTCCCAGACAATTAGTAGAAGCTAATCCAAATACAATAGGAATAGCATCACGTACCCGTGGGCTAGATTTGGTTGGGCACCTGGCCTCTTTCAGACATGATCCATATAAAAAGAAAGGAGAAGATGCTGGAAAATTGTGTGTTCTTTCTGAGCCAAGGCACAGCGATGTGCTGCAGCCTGTCTCAGAAGCTTTTTATGACTGCGATACCTCTGGGTCAGGGTCTGTTTCTGTAGAGCAAAGCAGATTTTGACAGAACCGTATCTCTTTGTGGCTGTAATAGAGTAATGTATCAAATTGGTGAACAAGACAAAAATAGGATGTCATTTTTTCCCAAGTTCACTGAAAGCAGCAGGGGTGAGTCATTACACAAATTAAAAACCCAGAACTAAAGAACTCAAATAGGGTGAAAACACTCTAACGTAACCTTGAAGCATCCTCCGCTGGAATATACACTGTTTTACAACAGAAAAACACAGAAAGGGAAGTTTTAAATAGTCAAGCGTGACTTGACTGTTAGATGTAACTGAATTTCTCATTTGCTAGGTAATAAATAGTTTGGTGATTACCAATTCATTTACATGTAGGAGTCGTTTGCCAACTTCAGAAGGTCAGAAAGATACTTCCGAAAAACACAGTGGCAAAATAAAGGATTTTGTAGCCTGCAAGTAGAAAGCAAATAAAATATAAGGAAGACTGGGGACTTGGCTAGGGTCATGAATATTTTCACAAGCCTGCAGAAAAGAGGAGCGACTTGCTGTGATGTTTTGCCAGTGGACTCTAGCCTATGTTAGTATTCACTTTCAAAATCTGTTGACTTCCAAGAAAGGGCTGTGGCATTTAATTATATATGAATTTGCATGACTAAGTAGCCCTCAGTATTTTTTTTTTAAGGCACAAACAATAGAATTTTGATTTCAGATGGGTTTCAAGAAAATATTAATCTGTTTCTATAATTCTGAAGAAGAATTAAAAATCCCTGATCATCTCCAAGTAGAGAGCAATGTGTGCTTAATAGAAATTTTGTGCAGTTGATAATAGCCTCATTTCTAGCACTCTTCAAAACACACATGAAATGTTTTCCAAAGAAAGCTTGCTAAGGTCTCCTGGTTAGGAAAACGCACACGACCCGAGAAGTAGCATCCTCCTGTAGGAAAGGACATGGATCACATCAACCCAACTTCACGTAAATATCTGAATATTTGTACAATACATATTTTTATACAAGCGTACATAGAGGTGTTTATTATAAAAATATCACATCTCAGGCTTTTCAAGCACTCCTTTATGTAATACCTAATATGAGAGAGCGCCAGGGTCAGTAAGATAACCCAGAAAGCCTAATGAGCTGGTAACAAGTCCACACACGAAGTGTAGGGATATCACCAATTTAAAAGACCTTCGGTGAGATTTTTGCTAACATCTCGCAGTTAAGCTCCAGGGCTCTAGTGTCATTTATTTGCTTGCCTTGAGTATGGAGACGAGAGCACCGCAAACACCAGGAAAGAATGTTTATCTCTGGTCTGATTCACTGCTGAATCATAGCTCCCTGCAAACCAGTCTGAAGAAGGGTGTTTAACTGGTAACAAGCATCAGGAGATCCAAGATGCCACTTTCTATAAAAAGGCTTACACACGCAAATGTATGGGAGTCTGAGCTACCTGAACTGGTTATGCTGGTATTTTGGGATACGGCTGCTGCTTTATTTTCCAGAAGACAAGTTATATATTGCACGATCCCTACTGTCTGCACTGCCCACGTGCATCGTTAAGTACCACGAAGATACACGCTGACCCCGAATAAAAACTTAACGCAGCTAAATTTCCAAACAGCACTCTACCACAGAGCCAGGTTATACGTACCTTCTCCGCAGCGCGCGTGTACCGCACCTAACGCAGTAATCCAAATTAATTAAAGATAAAAATAACTCCTCATGTCCCAGCCAGCTGGGTACTAAACCTAACTAGGAAAAAAAAAAAAGTTTCAGAGAGGGAACTCCACTTATTTTTCCAAGCTTTTTCTTATATACACGAACAGCATCTGCCTGTCTGCTTGACAGCTGTTGCCGCACGAGACACATTCCAGCACAGAGCTCCTACGCTAAAGAGAATTGTGTACCAGCGTTTCATAAAGTAACCAGAACATCAATGCTTAGCATGAGAGTTTTCCAATGCTTTTCCTCTGTTTAATACCCCAGATGAGTACAAGGAGATGTGTTACGTCCTACAACTTCACAGCTACAAAAACAAAAGCTGAATGATAGCCCTTCCCCCATTTGGGAAAGCTGAAAACTGCATTACTTCCAATAGCGATACTGGTACAGCTACAAAACAAAACCGAGTGATAGTACACCGAGTGCTACTCCCTCCGAGAGGAATGGCTTTTGCCAAGATAACGCAGGTTACACCGCAGTGCCAGGCACTAACGCTGGGGAAGCAAAACGAAATCTAAGGGGAATTCCTGGTGAGCAAAGTCCCGGGTGGTCCTTTCTGCACCTCCCTCTTTGAACCTGCATCTCTGACTTGGTGAAGGTTTTGCTCTTGAATTGTACGGGAGAAGCAAGACCACTTGTTCGCCGTTTGCACACACTGGGCTCATCTCTGTGTTGCGATCGAACAGCCCTTCTGAAGTCCTCATCGTCCATGCAGAGCACTTGCTTTCCTCCCTCCAAAGCGGCTCTAGCCCAGAAACAACTGCTGCATCCACCCCGATGGATGAAGCTGCTGCTGGGAAATTCTAGCCTGCGTCTGAGGTTTCAAAATCTCTCCTCCCACAGCTAAGAAAAAGTTACAAAATTTCAAATGGCTTTATAACGCATTTAATTGGAGCTATTAAAGTATCACAGTTATTTTAGTGTACACAGCCACTCGAAACGAAAGCCCAGTTTCTTGTGTGCTATAGAACCAAAGCCAGTCTTGAAATTCCTGTCTTATTTTCTTTTCTCTCCAGAACAGGCAGAGATAGGAGCTCTCTTGGCAGAGAAACAAGGTTCAAACCCCAAACTGAATCCACGCAAAGACTCCTCCCCACCTTAGCTACTATTCAATTGCAAAGTGAGTTCCAAATCCACGGGACCTACGCTTCCCAAATTAAGATTCTTCATGCGCCTAAAACCCTGCCTAAAGCGTTTCCGAGCGCTACACAAGTCCCGACGGTGCCCATCAGTCAGCGCCTGGCTTTCTAAAATCAGCGTTGGCAAAACTGGGCGCTCTGGCATCCACCGCCTTTGCAGGACCCACACTGGGCACCGGATCTGCAAGTAGATCTGGTGGACGAGGTGCCAGAGAAAGAGATGGCAACGGTGCTGCTCTGCCCTCTCTTCTCGTCTCTCCTACTGCCAGCATTAAAGCGGTGACAGAAGACACAGCGGATGAGCTCAGTTCCATCCTTCGACTTATTTAAGCTGCCACCTGGCACGGGAAATGTTTAAACCTCCAGGTCCAGGACAGTCTGAGGTAGGAAAGGCAACGGTATCAACCTCTTCTACCACAGCTAAACCGCCTCGCAGGGACGAATTAAATATTCATTGAGCCAAGAAAAGGAGAGAAAGGATTCACAAACCACTGGTTTGGGTATGTGATTATTCGCCAGGGAAACACAGCTTTCCGTGCTGCTCTACCGACTGCTTAATGTAAAGAAAGTGTTGAACAGCACAGACACGGCGATGGAAGTCTCCTTATCTCCCAGCTCACCACCAGAGCCACTGGGCTTTAGCATCACGCCAGCTCTATTTGCTACACCGACAAACACTTAACCCTTCTGCGCAAAGGGAATCAGGTTAAGGAGACTGAAGCTCTTTATCTATAAGGTTTTGTTGATGCTTCAGAGTATGATATCTCTATATCTGACAAAACCAAAATATTTCAAAACCAAAACAAAGCAAGCGGAAAAACCCTCAGACAAACCGAATGGGTTCATTTATGAAAAGTTGACATACCTGGTCACAGTGTACATCAGTAGAGAAGTATATAGTTATTTTTATTATCCCAAATTAAAAACCACTTGTTGTCTGCAACTCTGACAAGTGATTGCTTATTACCATAATATTTATAAGCCATGGATGACACAGCCCCTGACATATTTTTTTTGTGAAGGAGCATATAGAAACATCAGTTTCCTACATATCTAAAAAAAAAAGTTCATACAAATCTCAAATTAGCTGCCATATACATACATGAGATGCACAAGAAAAACCCTCTCGTAGTAATGAGCCACTAGCCCTATAGTCACAGCAG